>NC_056731.1:1984818525-1984966025 GCF_019279795.1 Protopterus annectens | reverse complement strand
ACAGTGGTGTCTCCATATTCATAAAGGATATGCACACCTCCAGACTAGTAGCCCAGCATAACACATCTGAGATACTTCAGGTACAACTTACATTGGGTAAGATGGTGATTTTGGTCATGGCCTGCTATAGGTCCCCAACCATGTCCCACGACTCTCACTCCACATTCCTAAGCACCTTGGAAACTATTAAGGTTCAACCTGATACTGTCATACTAGGTGAATTCAACTACCCTTCCATCGATGGGAAAACTACTCATGCACCAGTACATTGGCCCAACTCTTCCTGGAATTCAATTCCAATGCCCTGGACCAGCTTATTGTTACCCCCACTAGAGGAAGCAACATCCTTGACCTGGTTATTACTAACATGGACAACTGTTGCTCTACACCAATAGTCAGTTCCTCCCTGGTTAGATTCGACCACAAACTAATCACCATGGAAAGCTACATGTCACCCACACACACCCCAAAGGTAACCACCATGAAAAACCTCCAAAGCTGACTTTGGGTTCCTAAAAATAGAGGTGGCTAACTTCACACCACCCATGTCAATGGAAAATAGATGCATGACTGCCAACTCATGCACCAATATTCTGTATGAACATGTACATAAATGCATGGAAGTAGCCATACCCAACAGAACCAAGATGCTCTCCTCCAAAAAAAGGAAGCCAATCTGATGGTCCCCTGCCATTAATAAACTCTACAACAGAAGGAAGAAACTGTTGCAGAAAAAGGTGAAGTCCCAAGACTGGAAAAACTCCCTTATTAACCTCAACAAAAAGTTGAGATCTCTCATCAAAACCTCTAAAGCCAGCTATGAAGGCAGAATTGTGACAGACACTAAAAACAATGACAAAACCTTCTATAGTTATATCAAAAATCTCCATTGCAATACTCAGGTTTGCTCTGAGTTACTGCACAATGGTACCTCCTATACTGAGCCAACAGGCATTGCCAACATTGCCAACATACTGGCCGACAGAGTCAGTGCCAACTTTACCCCTCTCTCCCCACCTAAAGGACCAATCACAATACCGGAGGAATGCCAGGCACCCAGCATTACTGCAGCACAGGTTAAAGATGCATTATCCAAGGCCAGAAATACAGCTTCCATGGGACCTGACAATATCCCTGGCTGTGTTCTACATGAATTACAAAATGAAATGGCTCCACATCTGTGTGCCCTGTTCAATCACAGCCTCATCTCAGGCTTTGTGCCTACCATATGGCACACTACTACAGTCATCCCTCTCCATAAAGGGGGAGTGAATACAGACCCTGAGAATTATTGCCCCATTAGCCCCATTAACCTGATGAGTCTGATATGTAAGGCTATGAAGTGCATCATCATGGACCTAATTAACAAGTATGCAGGGAATCTCCAAATTCTAAATCTCATGCAATTTGGTTTTGTGAAAGGTAGATCATGCCTGCTCAACCTGGCTGGCGTCTTTTAGTCAATCACCAGAGCTGTGGATGAGGGCAAGGCAGTTCATACAGCCTACCTCGACCTTGCGAAGGCCTTTGATACCATTCCCCACTCAGGAATTATTGGTAAACTCACCAAACTAGGCATCAACCCCTATATCACTAGGTGGTTTGTAAATTGGCTCACAGATAGAACACACAGTGTGAAAGTAGCGGACTCCAAGTCAGACAGCCGACCAGTCATGAGTGGAGTCCCACAGGGATCGGTCCTGGGTCCTCTCCTGTTTGGCATCTACTTCTCAGAAGTCCAGGCCAACACGGAGGGACTCTGGCTGACCAAGTTCACAGATGACTGCAAGCTGGGAGCCATTATTAACTCCCCAAGTGATGTAGAAATCCTACAGAAAGGCCTCACTGAGACCAATGACTGATGTCGAAACCCTGGCCTTATGCTTAATACCAAAAATGCGTCGTCATCCCCTTTGGAAAAAACTCAGTTCCCACTAATTACCACATTGATTGGAGCCCACTGAACACTGAAGGTGTTATAAGAGATCTGGGGACACAGCTTGACAGCAACCTCTCCTTCGACCACCACATTGCCACTGTGGTCAGAAAGTCCTTCTATGTGACACATCTCATTGCCAAGGGTTCTGTATCCAGGAAGAAAGAGGTCATCATCTCTCTCTACTCTTCCCTCATTAGGCCATTCATCAAGTATAATGCTCCATTTGGCATGTACCTCACTAGACACATACAACAGCTGGAAAGGCCACAATAGAACCACACAAAGAGGATCCAAGGCCTTAAACACATGTACATGGACAGACTCAAAAAACTCCAACTATTCTCTGTCTCATATTGTCAACTAAGATGCGATCTCTGCTTGACTTACAAAGTCATGTCTGACCCAGCTCTGTTAGAAATGCTACATCTAAAGAAATCCCAATCCCTCTACACCACACACTCCAGAGACCTCAGCTTCATTACAGCAACCAACAGAACATGCTGGAGGGACAAGTTCATAACCCAGAGACTGCCAATGCTCTGGAATAGACTTACCATACATGTCAAGCAGAGCACCTCACTGGCCTTCTTCATGAGAAATCTTGACGAGTGGATGGTAAATAGAAAGTTCACCCCTGGCATCACTTCAGTGGCTCTACTTGATAGAGACATTGGGAACTAACATCGGGTGGCACGATGCCAAGGCACATCTGTGGGCTAGGCTTGTAATGGCTCCAGGGCCATTGGCCTAGTACAAACCTATGAACTGCACCAAAAATATAGCTGAACAGCTTAAACACTTTACTAACAGTCCTAAATTAAGAATGTATGCACGATGTGCAAACATATTCGGCAACTTTATCACAGACTTCCTGTTATGCTACATGATATCAATTAAAGGTTTTCATTTTTCTTCTCAGAACCTCGGATAACTATAGGAAATGAGTGTACGGCAAATACTCTTTTGTTCATGATACATTTTAACTGAGATTGCAGCTTATCAAGAAATTAGAAATTGTTATAGGAGCTTAATAATTATGAAAGGAGGAATTTAGGAATCAAAAACAGGTCAGGTTGTCTTGCCAAGTACCTAAATAACATTTCCAAACCTATTTAAAACAGACACTGGTAATCAGGCCATTTTGATTTTGCAGTAATACATTCTGCAAATGCATGCTATTTAGTGTAAAATGGCTGACTTTACATTTAGTATTCTATTAATTTATGAAGCCTAGTGCAAAGTCATTGTCACCAGAAGAAACAAAATGTAATGCCTGCTGCATAATAATAAATATCCAGATTTTATTTATCAAATATACATTTTTGTACTCATTAAATAGCAAGATTGTGTGAATGTTCTTACTGCCAGAAACCATAAAAGACCTGACATATTGCATCCTGAAGACCCCCTTGCATTCTAAAAATGCCTCAAGTAGCTCACTTTGTACTGGTTTCATGAAAAGGCATATATTATATTTCTTTGGTGTTCAATGATACAGAAATGAATGGCAAACACACCTAATTTTGAATAGTTACTTTCCCTTGGATTTTTTCTTCTTTTGGAAGCAGTTAACCCAAAGTATGACATATTAAGTGTAAACAGACTTCACTTCTTAGATACTCTTTGGCAATGTTTGACAGAAATGTTATTTTATTGTAGACTGACTTAGAAACATTTACTTCAGAATGATTGAGAAATGTCTATTTCATGTAATAAAGATGCTAAGCAAAAGTTATTTGTTTGTTACTGGTCACACTGCCAGAAACATACATAGTAAACAGACTACTAAAACTATAAGGAATAAAATACCTATGTACCAAATAAAATGTGTTCACATTAGCTATTTCCTTCCTTTGCTAGACCAGCATGACTATGACATAGTCTGGATTTTATAGACTATTAGAAATAAAAACTATGTTAACACTGTTTTTACCATTCATACAGCTGAGGAGCTATGAAATATTGTGTCCTCCTTGAGCAGGAAAAAAAATCCAAAAAAGAATCTAAATCTTACCATGGTACTGCCTTATGTTACTGACATTCATTAAATCATAAAATGTTAATAAATTATCACATTTTTAGAATTTTCCCCATGCAACATCCGAACCCACTATGGGCATTTGCCACTACAGAACCTTGATCACATAAACTTAGAGAAAAGTCAACATTTTGAATAAAGAATCACATTGTTACCATTTGTTCCAGTTTATGTGACCTAGGAGATTCAGTTACAACACCTTTGACAAACCAACACCCAATATACATAGATGTCAATAGCATAATTACTCAATCAAACATACATGGCAGATTAATGACTGTTGATAAACATACCTCTCAACCTGGAAACATCAACAATCTGGGACAAGGCCCATGAAAAATAGATACAAATCTGTATGCTGGTTAACATCTAATTTGCATACATAATTACGTAACCCCACCCATTCCAAATGCAATTGTGAGATACCAACTTTCATATGCAAACTGAAGAACAGACAACCAAAATATGGCACTAGAGTCCCCCTGCAGCCATATTAATGTCCCTTTACCTGGCTATTTCACACCATTTACCATAAACACTAATGCGTGCATACTGCTTTACTTCTAAAATGATTATTTGGTTATTATTTTTACATTTTACAGCACAACAATGCACAAACACTAATAGACATCTTAGGTTCATAGGCTCATAGGTTCATAGGAAGGTACTAGGCTATCGGCCCAAGGGCATATATAAGCCTAGCCAACAAGGTTCCCCGGCTTACGCAACCCAAGAAAGTTATTTTCCTGTGCCACTGTCGAGCAGAGACACAGAAGTGATTCCCGGGATGTATTTCCTATTTCCCAACCACTCATCAAGATTTTTCTTGAAGAGTGCTAATGAAGAACTTTGCTTGACATAGATGGGTAGCCTGTTCCAGAGTATGGGAACTCTCTGGGACAGGTATCTATCCCTCCAGCATGTCCTGCTTATTGTGGTGACAAGGTTTAGGTCCGTAGAGCATGTAGCTCGGAGGGATTGGGATTTCTTTAGGTGTAGCATGTCCAACAGCTCTGGGTTTGACATATCTTTGTATGTTAGGCAGAGATCACCTCGGAGTAGGCGATATGCTACGGAGTAAAGCTGAAGTTTTTTGAGGTGGTCAGTGTAGGGCATTTGTTTGAGGCCAGTAATCCTCTTTGTGAGGTATTCTGTGGCCTTTCCAGCTACTGCAGATGTCTTGTGAGGTACATTCCAAAAGGGGCATTGTACTCTATAATGGGTCTAATAGAGTAGAGGGGAACAATAACCTCTTTTTTCCTGGATGAGAACCATTTTATGATGAAGTGTACCATATAGAAGGACTTCCTGACTACTGTAGTGATGTGACTATCAAAGGAGAGACTACTGTCCACCTGAGTCTCAAGGTCTCTTATCATACATTCGGTGTTAAGTAGATTGCTGCCTATATGGTAGTTCATGGGTACACAGTTTTTACCAAAGGGGATGAAACTGCACTTTTTGGCATTTAGCTTGAGGCCATGGCTCTGACACCAGGCATCTGTCTCAGCCAAGCCCTTCTGTAGGATGTCCACATCATTTGGGGACTTGACTATGGCTCCTAGTTTGCAGTCATCTGCGAACTTCGTTAGCCAGAGGCCTTCTGTGTTAGCCTGTACTTCAGAGAAGTAGATACCAAGCAGGAGAAGTCCCAGGATGGAACGCTGTGGTACTCCACTTGTCACTGCTTTGAGGTCAGATTTGGAGTCTGCAACTTTTACAGTGTGGGTTCTGTCAGTGAGCCAGTTGGTAACCCATCTTGTGATGTAGGGATTTATACCTAGTTGAATGAGTTTAGCTATAATTCCAGAATGGGGGATTGTGACAAAAGCCTTGGCGAGGTCAAGATAGGGTGTGTGAACCACCTTACCCGCATCTACGGCTTTGGTGACTGCCTCAAAGAAGTCAATCAGGTTCAGGAGGCATGATCTGCCTTTCACAAACCCAAACTGAGTGGGATCCAGAGTTTGGAGGTTACCAATGTCTTTGTTTATGAGTTCCATGATGATATGTTCCATGGCCTCACAGACCAGGCTCATCAGGCTAATAGGTCGATAGTTCCCGGGATCAGTGGTGGCTCCCACTTTGTGGAGTGGGATAACTGTTGCTGTGCACCATTCAGTGGGCAGAAAGCCTGATGTGAGGCGATTATTGAACATGGTGCTTAAGTGGGGAGCCAGTTCATTCTGAAGTTTGTGCAAAACGCAGCCTGGGATGTTGTCCGGTCACATAGATGCTGTGTTTTTGGCTTTAGAGAGTACAGCTTTTACCTGCATAGTTGTGATTACAGGGACTCGGCATTCTTCCTGTATAGATATGGGCTCTTTAGGAGGTGAGAGGGGGTAAAGTTAACACTGAACCTATCTGCCAGGATGTTGGCAATATCAGTTGGTTCTGTAATTTTCATGCCTTTGTGCTGTAACGCAGAGCAGATCTGGGTGTTGCCATCAAGATTCTTGACATAGCTATAGAATGCTTTGTGGTTGTCCTTGGAATTAGTAGTGATTTTGTTTTTGTAGCTAGCTTTGGAGGATCTTATAAGGGATCTCAGCATCTTACTAAGGCTGACCAGGGAGCTCCTCCACTCAAGGGATTTTACTGTCATTTGCAACAGTTTCTTCCTTCTGTTGTACAGTTTGTTTATGGCAGGGAACCACCAGATTGGCTTCCTTTTTTTGGAGGATAGCATCTTGGTTCTGTTTGGGATAGCACAATCCATGTACTTGTGTAAGTGCTTATAGAATGCATTTGTGTAGGATTCAGCAGTTGTAACTGTATTGTCCATCTGCATGGGTGTCATGAAGTTCACCACTTCTGTCTTAAGAAGCATGAAGTTGGCTTTGCAGAAATTTTTTACTGTGGTTTCCTTAACGGGGTGGGGGCGGGATGTGGATATCAAGGGTGAATAGCTTATGGTCGGATCAGACCAACGAGGAGTTGACTTCAGGTGTGGAACACCGGTCACTCATGTTGGTAATGACTAGGTCTAGGATATTGTTGTTCCTGGTGGGGGTGTGGATAAGTTGATCCAGGGCATTGGAGTTTATGAATTCCAGAAAGCGTTGAGCTAAGGAGTTGGTACACAGTAGTTTTCCCAGTTAATGATGAGGTAGTGGAAGTCTCCCATTATTAGGGTGTTTGGCTGAACCCTAATATTTTCCAGTACATCAAGAAAAGAGGAGTGGGAATCTTGGGGCATGGTGGGGGATCTGTAGCAAGCTACAATATGGATTGCAGTTTTGCCCAGAGTTAGTTGCACTTGGATAACCTCGTATGCATTATGCTGAGCAACTAGCCTGGAGGTGTGGATATCCTTAATGAATATGGACACACCTCTGCTTTTGGTGTTTTGGTCCAGGTTACATAGCCGAAAAATGTGGTATGAGTAATAGCATGGTAGTGCAGGGGTGCTCTCTGGAGACTTGAACCAGGTCTCAGTCACTGCACAGATATCTATGTTCTCCATTTTAAGGAGTGCCTCGAGTGAGTGCATTTTGAGATTTAGACTTCAAGCATTGAGTAACATTACCCTCAGTTTTTGCGTGCCTGTTCCTGTTATGGTGGTGAATTTGTTATTTGAACCTTGCCTAAAAAAGGCACTATAGGGGCAGCAAGAGCCTTAGCCAGTATGCAGAATCCCAGGGCCGACAGGTACAGGCCATCTGTGGCAAAGCATCATGGTCTGTCGACCATGTCATCCCAAGCAGACAGACACTGGATCCCCTTAGAATGACACCAGAAGCTTAGCCAATTGTTGAAGTCAATAATTTTGTCCATGTACTGCGGTATCATTCTAGGCGATGGCAGAATGCTACTCAGGGCTAGGGTCATACCTGCCTGGGCTACAAGATCAGAGAGCTCTTCCATGTCTCTTTTCATATAGTCCAGGGAGGTAGGTCTCAGGTCATTCACACCAACATGGACAATGACAGAGTCATATTTGTACTTGTTGTGCAGTGACCTGAGTGTGTGGGTTATGTGGCGGATCCTGGCACCCAACAGGCAGCTGACAGTAACCTTCTCCTTGTTTAGCATGATGAGTGGGACATCAGTGTCCCTGACTATAGAGTCACCTATGACTAGTGTGTTGGGTACATTGTTTTGCCTTATTGGCTGTGGTTGAGTGGCACACTGAGTCTGTGGGCTATGTGTTATTTGGGTTGTGTTGGAGATGGAGGTTGCTTGCATTTCTGCTTTGGAGGTCTCTGTTGCTTAGACAGATTATTATTGAGAGCCTCCGAGAATGTTTTTGTGTTACTATGTGTGGATTTTGGTGGTGTAGATTTAGTGAGACTATGTGATGAGTGTGGTGTGGTGCAAATGTTTACCTTCTCCTCATGACTGTCAAGTTCAGTCTTGGTTGGAGAGAGCTTTACATCCAGTTTGGCTAGATATGTGCATCTCTCACAGGTTGTAGTGCTGGGTGGTAGGAGGAGAGGGTTGTCTGTGTACATGAGAATTTCTGCATTGCCTCAAGATGCCCAGATTCATCAGATAGACAGGAGAGAACACTGGGAGCTGACTTTTGGACATGTCTGAATAAAAAAACTATTTTCCTCTAGATAAGTGAGGAAAGTGAGTACAAGAGTTGTTTTTCTCTAAGCAAGTGAAAAAATTAAGTACAAAACTGTTTTCCTCTAGGCAATGAGGAAGGTTGAGTGCTATAGTCATTAGTAGCTTATTTAGTGCTTGCAAGTTCTTTGTAAACAAAGCAATACTATCTCACAATGAAAATAGAATTGGCATTAAAACTTCTCTGCCTTTGAAACTTACATTCATTGAAACAGCATTGAAACCCACACCACATCCAAAGAAAATTGATCAGGCCAGTGGTGGATAAAGATTACCTTTGGGCTGTTTTCAAATCATTGGCCCCTTGCACAGAAAACAAAAAACATACATGTGTTCTTTTCTTTGATACACCTTCATGACTTTATTAAATTATATTCATTGTATAATACAACACACTTGGTAGACAGAGCACATTTTAAATTTATTGTTTGAACATTTTCAAGTAGGCTGTACTGTACGCAATGAAAGAAAATGCATGAACCAATAATGACAAAAATGTCCAATTCAGAACATTTCTATCATAAACGTCTACTTCCACACCCACACGATAAATAGAATGACAGTACTGTAAGCCATAGGCATCTTGCACAGCTTCTCGCATTTACTTTCAATTTCATCGTTTTTGGGGGGGGGCAAAAGGTAAAAAAACATGGACACATTTTAAACATTGCTTGTATAATTTTATAAAATTGCTGGAATAAAAATGTTGTTTTATCACCATGCATTTTACTGGCAAGCCTTGAACCCAGGACCCTATGCACTACAGTCAGAGCAACATACTACTTTGCCAAATCAGCAGCTTAATGAAAAATAGGAAGACTGAAACTTAATGGCTATCATTTAGTGAATTCATTTCTGACTTCTCACCACAGCTCTCAACCTCTTAGCACAAAAAAACTGGGCAAAGCTCATAAGTGGGGATGGCTAGGGACTTTAGGCTCTTTTTGCCCTGTACCCAAGGTACATCATTTGAGCCTGAGTACCTCTAGCCACCGGGTGTATTAAATGGGGGGCATTTTCACACACACACACACACACACACACACACACACACACACACACACACACACACACACACACACACACACACACACACACACACACACACACTCTGCAGAGTTAGTTTCCTTAGTGCTGTAACAGTAATTGCCATTCCCGTTTGTCTCCTTACTTGGAGTCCATTGTAGTGCCATTCTGCCGCAGAGTATAATGATCCATAATGCTGTTACTGTAACAGTCAGCATCAGCAACCATTTCTTGCCATTCCTGCTTGCATTTGAGCAGCCAGGCCAGCTGAAAATGCTTGAGCTCAATTCTGACAGGCTGCTAGCCCTGATGGAGCTGATGTCATCTCGCACATGATGAGGTCAGCTCTAACAGCGCAGAAATGAAAAAAAAAAAATCGGAAATGAAAGGGTGCCATTCGGTAATCATAGTAGGACTGCAGTTACCATAGCACCACTCGCCATCACTGCCTTCTTATCTGTTCTCTATCAAATGTTTATGATTTAGAGTTTGGAATTTAGGAAAAGAAGATATTTCCTATTTTGATGGTGTATGAAAGCTACTCTCTTTATTGGTTTCTCCTGGTAATGTAGTCCATTGTCTTCTCCTCTGATTGAAAAACTCATAGCATTCTAAAAGGAGCAATGGACTTAGTGTTTCCCTATACCAGACAACAACCCATGGTAACATTACCCCTTTAGTGTTCCCAGAAAGCAAGCAAAAATATAAGTTAAAAATAACCTTCTTGTTTTTGTCCCTGGAAAAAAAAAATTTAATGTACATACTGCCATTGTTTTAACCAGCATGCCACATATTGCAGCTAAGCACAAAATGATCAAACTAGACATATTTGTCATTTCTGTGATCATGAGTATTTGGCATGCTTGGCATGCTTTACCACCACAATCACTACCTTACTCCTTCTGCTAAGTTTATTCTGTCTACCACATATCTCATTCCTTCTCTTCTTTATGGTACTGCACTTCTAACAAACCTGCAATCCTCTCTTAAGACAAAACTTTCTTCTTGCTATTAAAAAATTGCAAAGTTTGGAACAAGTCAAAAGTCTTCAAAGCATCACTGTCTAGCCCTTCAACAATTAAATTGGTTAGAGCTGCCCAGTTATCTCTCCTTTATTCAACTCACTCATACCCACAAACTCAATTTCACCTCCTCCCTCTGTCCCTCCCTATCCTCAACCTTCAAAATGCACCTCCTTGAAAGACTATTAAGATCTAACAATCAAAACCTAATAGAACTGCAAAAACCTACCCATCCCTCAGGCAAAAATCTCCTATCCTTCACCCTTGCACATTAGTCGAACTCCCTACCTCCATTCATCCATACCACCACAAGCCTCTCTTCCTTTAAAAACTCAATCTACTCAAACCTAATTTCTCAGTTGGAATGCTCCTGCTCCCACCCCTCTTAATCTTTTCTCCTCTCTTCATCTCAGTCATCTCCGATTCCATACATGGTTTTAGCAGGAACCGATCCATGTATAAACAACTACTCTTGACTTACAATGCTGATACTTTTTTCTCAGAAATTGTCTCTGTTAAATGAAATATTTTATCTGTAAATAGTAGAACCTGATTGTCATTTTTCCTTTACAAATTGTATATTTAAATGCAGTGGTGGCTGGTGACTTCAAATCAATGGGGGGGCTGCAGGAGACAGCTGAATGGGTGGTGTCAATGGGAATGGGTGTGGCTAACTAGAAAGGGGAGGAGCTATGTTCAAAACCACAAAAAACTGTAACTTTAATTAAATATGCTGCCCTAGGTGCCAAACCATCATTATGAGAGTCCAATCAAGAAAAAAGGAAAGTGTAGAAGAAAAAAATATTTAAATCCATTGGCTGCATGGCAGCTTACTTAATATCTAGATGGAAACAAAAAGGTTGTGAGGCATGAAAAAATAAATTACTTTTTAAATACATTACTGGAATGCTAGTCAAAATAATGTATAAGAAAAGCAAGCAGCACTCAACTCAAACCACTTCTCCTTGCACTCCAGTTCTAATTATAATTTAGATTCAGCTTTATTAAAGTACCAAGTAACATGCTGAAAGTAGCAATCTCTGTGACACCCCCACTTGTAAAAATATTTCTTATCCAAAAATGACCTGCTGCCTGACAACAACTATTCACTTGTTTCATGGGGAAAACATGATCAAAGTAAAAAATGAAATGCAAACATGAAACAAGCTCAACATACATTGCTTAAAGGATTACTGCACACGATATGGACCACCCATGATAGATTGGCATTCTGTTTAGTTTTCAGGTAAAGCCTGTAATGAGCTCTTAAAATAATGTTATCCTGTCCTTTATTACAAATACTGTCATATGCATTTCAATACCCAAGGCTTATATGTTATCTAGTTATGTAAGTATTCTCTGCATGGCAACAACAGAAAGGCTTTCAATGATGGCAATTTGTTAACAGTATGCTTATTAAAACTTACTTGCATCTTACAATCTCAGACAAGCTTACCAGATAGTCATTAAAGCATTGCTACTTAAACACAGAGCAACAGGCACTTTCTGAATAATCATAAGCATAAATCAAACAGTATAAAAATATGACAGAAACCAGAACATTCTGTAAAATCAAGGACGGATGAAAAGCCATTGTAGTACTTGTGTCTACCTTGGATGGGGGGATAGTCTGCATATTTACACTGCATAACTGCTCCTTGCCTTCCTTGGACACATCCAGAGTCACTACATGGAGGAGTGGGGTGCAACAAGTATGTCACAATTTGAAATGTCTCTGGCTGACTGTGATGGCCCTGACACATTTGTCATACCTCTCAACCTCAGAGCAAGAAATCTGGACAAAGCCTTACATAGAAGAGAGACAAAGCCCCCAAAATAAGGACAATTTTTAAATATTGCTCTTACAAACTTAGAAAGACAATAGAATAGTAGGTCTTGCATCAGTATGAATTTTCTGAAGGGTATGAAATCTGAAACTGAAATGTCTGTCATTATTTTCTAACTTCAGTCTTTAATGATTTGCCACTAATTTGCCAAAAAAAAAAAATTATGAAAAATTTACCAAAAATGTGATTCAAAAATATAAAATAGCCACACAATACAGCTGGGAACCTGTCAAAGAAGGGACACTTTTTAATATTAGTACTGCTAACTTGAGCAGCTGACAAAATTAAAGAATCTACATGCATTTCTGAAATAAAAGCAATCTATAACTGATTATTACAGTTATTTATTAATTGTAAACCCTCCATGTTTTTTTTCAAAATTGCCATTTTGCTGAGGGATTATTAGGGGAAGAGCAACATTTTGAGCCAAAATCAGGGTCAGTTGAGAGGTTTGGATATGCCTAATTCTATAAAGCAATTTATTTGCATGTACCTCTCAGCCTGTTAATGCAAGAAATCTGGACAAGGCCAAATATATGGGGGGAACATATAAACAGTACTAAAAATTGCTCTTGTATAAACTGAGGCAGTTGATAGAATAACAGGTCTTGCTTTAGCATGCATTTTATTGAAGGTTATGAAGTCTGAAACTCAGTGTCTGTCATTATTTACTGACTTCATTCCTAAATGATCTGACAGAAAAACACAAATTTTATGAGGAACAAACCAAAAATAAGAAGTAAAAATCTCTTCATTGTGCAAAAATCTGGACAGTTGAGAGGTATAGTTCAGCCGGGGCTGCCTGAGTTTGCTGCCTTTCCACCCTCACAAAATCATGGTCGAATGAAGTTTCTCCCCCTACAGCCATTCCAATGAGCCATTACTTGGCTATTTCACCCAAGTTACCACAAACAGTAACCGGGAAAAGCTGAAAAACAAAAACAATAAACACTAATGTGCATACTGCTTTACTTCTGTGATGATTTGGACTTCATTTGAAAGTTTTATTTTGCATTTTACAACGCAAACACTAATAGATATCATATCTGCTAAACAAAGCAATGCAGTCTCACAATGAAAACAGACTAAGCATTAAAACTTCTCTGCCCTTTAAAACTCACATTCACTGAAACAGCATTGAAACCCATATTCAAAGAAAATACATTTTGCCAGTGACAGATTAACTTTGGGTTTGGACTGTTTTCAAATAACAGGCCCCTTGCACATGAAACATACACATGCTCTTTCATACACCTTCCTGATTGTATTAAATTATATTCCTTGTACAATACAGTACAGTTTTAGAGGGTGTTTAAAAGTTATTGTTTTGAATTTTTTCCAGTAAACAATGAAACAAAATGCATGCACCAGTAATGACAAAACTCCCCAATTCAGAACATTTCCATCATAAAAGACTACTCAAACGTCTACAGTCCACCAGTATCAGTACGTATGCACAATCCCTGAAGAAGTAAAAGTCATCTAAATAATTCCACATTAAAGTGCTCTGTAACTAATGAACAGGTTGCTGCTAGCAAACAAATTTGTATTTCATTGTTTCATTTACAAATTAAGTGCCTGTTACCCTTGAGGAATAAATTGCCTATCTTACACTACAAAAATGATAAGCTAGCAATACTGCAATAGGGAATGGATGGCAAACTGATAACAGGTTCAAAGTTACTAGGTATCTTCGCCCAAAAGGAGTGCAGCATCCACCCCCTTTGCACAGTACAGTATCAGCAATGCATCTATCTACTGTGGGAGTAGAACCCACAGCCTTCTGCATCAAAAGCAAGTATATTACCTGTTGTGCTATTAATAAGGTAGGCAGACTCAGCATAAGCAGCACTAAATGTTTGCTCCCCTGCAGCTCTCAGCTCCTTGTAAAATCTACTCACTCAGCTGTATCTCTGAATTTTGCAGCACAAACAAATCTGGAAATAGCCAAAGTTTATTGTGTGTGTGGGGGGGGGGGCAAAAGCCGAAAAAACAGGGACACATTTTAAACATTGCTTGTATAATTTTGGAAAGTTGCTAGAATAAAATGCTGTGTTACCACCATACATTTCACTGCCAAGCCTTAAACCCAGGACTCTGTGCAAAACAGTCTGAGCAACATACCACTATGCCAAATCAGCTGTTTTGTGAAAGAGGAAGATGGAAACTTAAATGGCTACCATTTAGTGAATTCACTTCTCACCATAGCACAGCTGTACTGCCATGGTGGTGCTGCGGTAATGTTGTCACCTCACAATAAGATGCTGTCTGGTTTGATTCTCAGCTAGACCATCTTCTGTGTGGAGACATGCGTGAAAGGGCATACCTTTGTTGAAGGTTGTGCGTCAGCGCTGGTAACTTGGCATGTAAAAATCAGCTACCAATCATTAGTGGACCAGAGTTTTGCTGTGGCGACCCCTAACCAGGAAAAGCTGAAAGACACAACAACAGCCATAGCACAGCTGTCAACTTCTTAGCACAAAACACCTGAACAAAGCCAGTAATGGGTGAATACAGCCCCCAAACATTCAGTGAATTCAGTTCTCACCATAGCTCTCAATCTCTTAGCAAAAAACACCTGGACAAAGCCAGAATTCAGTTATTACCATATCTCTCAACCTTAGCACTAAAAAACCTGGATGAAGACAATAATGGGGGAATACAGTCCCAAAAATAGGGACAAATATCCATTTTATACACTTAGAAAATTGCTAGAATAAAAGCTTTTGTGTTACCATGCACTTTCTGAAGAATATGAAGTCTGATATTCAAATGCGTGTCATTTTTAACATTTGTTAACCAGGAAAGTCTGACTTGGAACAAAAGCTGATTTTTAGCAGAGGCCCAGGGAGAAACAAGTGTCTTTGTAAGATGGGATAACACTAGAGGAAACAAACACAGGGAGAGCACACAGACTCCACAGAGAAGGTAAGGCACCCCAGCCAGGAATCAAACCAGAAAACCTGTATCTGTCAGGCAACAATGCCACCACTGCACCAATGGCGTTGCAAGGACACAAAAATACAGAAATCACAGATTTTATGAGGAACAGAACAAATATGAGGGAAAAATCTGCAATGTTTTTACAAATGGTGGTGGGTAGGGAATTCAGGCTCCTGCCACCTGGGCTCAAGGTACAACGTTCAAGCCTTATTCTCAATCCACCGCCATGTAGCAACTGGGGCATTATACACACACACACACCATAAAATGGTCGATCACCTGCAAGAGATGGCTAGAGCACCCTCCTGCAGGCAATGCAGTGTGGTGACTGGGCTGGAAGGGCCTTCCCTATCCAGACTGCCTAACAGAGCATTCTGGAGCTCCGGAATGAGCACACATGCATGCATGGAGTTCTGCTCTGCATAACACAGCAGTCATGTGTGGAGTCTGTGAATTCTTTTTTCAATTTTATTATTTTTCAATGTTATTGTTTAATTTCTTTATTCTACAGGTGGGGGGGGGCTGTAGTCCTGCAGTCCTACAGCACGAGCCACCCCTGTTTAAATGCATTTTTTTTTAAACTAGTAATTTTGCACTTACTATAACAAAAGCTTAGATTGTAATTTTGTTTGTAATTATTCTTTTGTTTTTGGAGATTTTCTCCCCAGGACTCCATTGAAAATAGGTTCTTCTAGGCCCAATGGACTATCCTGGTAAACCAACTGCAAATAAATAAATAAATGAGTATTTAATACAAGGCAACTACAGCTACAGTGGATATAAAAAGTGTGCACACCCCTGTTAAAATGCCAGTTTTTTGTGATCTAAAAAAATGATACCACAATTTATTTATTTATTTATTTATTTATTTGCAGTTGGTTTACCAGGATAGTCCATTGGGCCAAAAATAACCCATTTTCAATGGAGTCCTGGGGAGAAAAGCTCCAAAAAACAGACATACAGACTAGGTACATACAATAGAGAAAGCTCTAAAAGCAAACGAACAGACAAGGTACATACAATAGATTACTAAAGATACTTATACAATTGTAAAAGAGAATACAGTCATTGAATTCACATTTGAGGTACATTCAACTATGCAATCTTATAGAAATAAAGTAAAATAAATGTGGGGTGCGTTAGGGCTTTAAAGAGGTAGAATTGCTTTGTTGTATAGCGTAGTTATTTTGTAGGGAGTAATTGGTTATGTAGGCATAGTTGAGTAACATATGAATGAATGGAAGATGAAGAGTACCATATTTTTATGATGGGTGGGAACAAGAGCATTCCCATTGGGACTTTAGATGTGTGTGAAGAGATTTTTTGAACATGTAATGATTGCAGATGGTACGAATGAATGGTGGGACAACAATGATGACAAAAAAACACATGCTTTTGGAAGACAATGTATTGTTTTGCAAATTTTATCTGAGCCTGGATGTTTTTCTGTGTAATAAATTTAAAAACGTTTCCCACTTTTAATGTGACATATAACTTGTGCAATTCAACTGGAAAAACAAACAAATCTGTTAGGGGAAAATATATAAAAAATAAAAAATGTACAATAAGCTGGTTGCATAAGTGTGCACATCCTTAATCTAATACTTTGTTGAAGCACCTTTTGATTTAATTGCAGCATTCAGTCTTCTTGAGTAGGAGTCTATCAGCATGGCACATCTTGACTTGGCAGTATTTGCCCACTCTTCCGTGCAAAAGTGCTCCATATCTGTCAGATAGTGAGGGCATCTCTTATGCACAGCCCTCTTCAGGTCACCCCACAGATTTTCTATTGGATTTAGGTCTGGGTTCTGGCTGGGCCATTGCAAAACTTTAATTTTCTTCTGGTGATGCCATTCTTTTGTTGATTTGGATATATGCTTGGGGTCATTGTCATGTTGAAAGGTAAAATTCCCCTTCATCTTTAGCTTTCTAGCAAACACCTGAAGGTTTTGCACCAAAGGGGACTGGTATTTGGCCTGTTCATTATTCCCTCCACCTTGACTAAAGCCCCAGTTCCAGATGAAGAAAAGCAACCCCAAAGCATGATACTGCCACCACTATGCTTCAGCATGGGGATGGTGTTCATTTGGTGAGGTGAAGTGTTGTTTTTGCGCCAAACTAACTTTTGGAATTGTGGCCAAAACGTTCAACCTTGGTCACATCAGACCATAACACATTTTCCACATGATTTTGGAAGACAATGTATTGTTTTGCAAATCTTATCCGAGCCTGGATGTTTTTCTGTGTAAGAAAAGGCTTCCATCTTGCAACACTACCACATAGTCCAGACATATGGAAAATATGGGAGATTGTTGTCACATGCAGTACACAACCAGTACTTGCCAGAAATTCCTGCAGCTGTTTCAGTGTTGCTGTAGGTCTCTTGGCAGCCACCCTGACCAGTTTTCATCTTGTCTTTTCATCAATTTTGAAGGGATGTCCAGTTCTTTGCAACATCATTGTTGTCCCATATTTTTTCCACTTTTTGATGAGTGTCTTCACTGTGTTCCATGATATATCGAATGTTGTGGAAATTTTTTTGTACCCTTCTCCTGACTGATACCTTTCAACACTGAGATCCCTTTGATGCTTTGTATACCATATGCGAATCATGGCTTTTGCTGTAGCAGACAACTGAGTAAATGTCAGGAAAATCCTACTAGGACAGCTGAACTTTATTTGGGGTTAATCAGAGTCTCTTTAATTGATGGCACGTCTGTACCTAAGATGACTGAATGCTGTAACTAACAAAGTATTAGTTTAAGGGTGTGCACACTTATGCAACCAGCTTATTGTATGTTTTTTATTTTTTATATTTTTTCCTCTAACAGATTTGTTTGTTTTTCAGTTGAATTGTACAGGTTATATTTGCCAATAAAGGTGGGAAAAGTTCTGAAATTATTTATTTTGGTCTCATTTTTTATATCACAAAAACCTGGCATTTTAACAGGAGTGTGTAAACTTTTTATATCCACTGCTATAATCATTGAACTTAACTGGTTCCACTCTGTTGTGTCAACACATCATATCTTTGTGTATGTAAAGAATCATTCTAACTGCACAAGTTGGCCTGCAGACATACAAGAAACCTGCCATGAAGCACAGCGTAGATACTTCATCAGGGATACTGCAGCTCCTTCATTTTTTCTAGGCCTTTCTTAAAACATTTATGCAGTTGTCCCACTTGTAAGGGTACTCGACTGTTTCATACAGTGACTATGCTGTCTGACATACCTGGAGAGTCATTTACCTTAAAATACAAATCACATACAGATTGAGAACCTTGCTGCACAAATATGCTTGGGATTCACATTTAAAAAAAGAAATTATAAAGAAAGAAAAGAGAGTGGAAAAGATTGCTTTACACTATTTCCAAATGAAAGGGTACGAAATACCTCAACCAGACTTTTAGCAAGAGAGATACTGAAACTAAGACCAGGTTATCCCAATAAATAAAATTAAAACTGTAGTAAATGAGACAAAACTTTCAACAATATTATCCCACAATAATGAAACCAAAGTTGCTAATGTATGTTCCTTAGCGTTATATATGCATGTAATATACTGTAGCACCATTTATGCTTTGCAATGGACCTGGCTCTAACAAAGGTGACCAGAGTATTGTGTAAGTTCAATATCTGCACATAAGAAGCAGACAGGTGTGTACCAAAAGGGTGAAATAAAGAGGATTATAACCTGGTCTCTTACCTCTGATCATAGCTAACCTGCTATTCGTTCATGAAATGGATTTGAGAAGTTGACCTTGAAACAAGTGCTTAAGAAATTAATTTATTGACTGCATTTCTGGAACATATAACAAATAGTTATGATCTCAGACCTAATCAATGAGAGTTTTAGTTGCCATGACATAGTGAAAAAAAGTGTGGCACTGTGAAGTTTCTAACAGCTTTTAAAGCTGTTCATTAACTAGAGGTTCACTTTGCTTCTGGATGCTATTTTTATTCCAGCATGAGGTGTGTTAGAGTTATTACTGATTCCTGTATCTTTTCTTCCCTGGAATGAGATCAGGCTCAAAAACTTAAATAACATCACATTTGCTTTCATAACTACATCTTTTATCTTTCTGTTGGGGATATCAACAGCAAGGAAATGTTCAACAAATGATTAGTCCCATTTAAATTAACAACGTGGCCTTTTCTCAAGCCTGATCATGCATATTATGATAAGCCTGGGCATTAGCAACTGATTTTTGATTTACAGATTTACAGCAGCACCCATGTTAAACATTAACATCTACTGGTATTTAACAAGTGAGTCTGGGATATGGGCGGGTATATTGCCTAAACGCAATTTCTTAGCAGGACAGAAATTATTAAAACAAAGACTTTTCACTACAATAAACAAAGCTTTATTAGACAATACACTCCTACACTTCTATATCAGGCAAGCATTAATAGTAATATCAAACCATTGTACTTTTAAGCCAGGCAAACATTGATTTTAATATCAAACCAGCTATACTTTTATGTCAGGCAAACATTAATATTAATATCAAATGAGCTATACTTCTGTGTCAGGCAAGCATTAATATAAATATCAATAACAACAAAAGGGAAAGAAACAAGTTAATACATCACCGATAAAGTAAGAGACTTCATCCTAGCTCACACTTTGACTGGGAAGCCCGGTTGCAATCAGGTAGGAGACTCTATTGGGAAAGTCCTGGGCAGTGCGTCCACAGGTGAGGCTTCATCCAACCGATAGAGTCCCAGTTTTTATACTCTAGCTGTTTACCAGTCTTCATGGGAAATTAACCGTTAAGGATCAACAAAGACTTTCCAGAACAGAAAAGGGATACTGGCCACCCTTCTCAGAATATTCACTCAAGCCTGCCAACTGCTATGACTCTGCAATTTCATTTGAAAAAAAATATAAAAAATGTAATAAACATGTACCATGTCAAACTTCTAGAAATGTAAAAGAATGTAATAAACCAGTGTCTTATCAAACTGCTTGAAATGTAAAATAATGTAATAAACAAGTGCCTTTTAGTCACATAGACTAGAAGATAAACAAGATTTAAAACAGTTCTGTTTCACAGAAAAATAATGAATACATTAACCCTTTCACTCAGTTCTCTATAGTGAGGCAGAAGTCAGTCTCTCATTCACTCAAGGTAAAAGCCTTTCGTATCACATTTGTATCACAGTGGGGGGACTATTCCAGACATGACCAATATTTCTAATTTATATAGCATCGTGATATAAGGAGTGTCAACTATTTTCAAAATATTTTATTTAAAGTACAGTTTGAGGGACATTTAATTATGATTGACCTTAGATACAAGCAGATTATTTGAAGTAGACCTCTGACAAGATAGCCGAAAGAGCTACCCTATACGCAATGATTTTATGTAATGCACACCTCTTGGGAAGAAGTGACTTTTATTGAAAGTCTATCTTTAGGGAAAAGGTTTGAGGCTATGCCACAGACACAAGCACTAACTAGAGTTGGACGTGAGGACCTAGCTTTATTTTACTTTATACTTCCGTGGATACGACACCTGAGGTTGACACATAAGGCAAGTTCTTACATTTATGAGACTGTTGCTTAAAATGCAACAGCTGCAGGGGGTGGAGAAGTGCTTTACTTGTATCTGCCATTACTGAGGAAATGTCATCAAGAAATTCAAAGATAAAGCCTTGCGTGTTGTGTGACAGTTTTGTACTCTACATTTAGGGAGGTGTGATGGGGGAATACCCTAAACCTAAACATTTACTTAAATATTACAAGGAGTGAATGGGCAGGCATGACAATTACCATACAATATTACAATACGTTTGAGAATGGAGGACTGCACTGAACAGGAGTATGATGACTTACTGGCACTGGGTCCAGAGAATGATGGGGGATACATTTATAATGCAAAGAGAATGCCTGGGTGATGTATGCACTGCTTGTGAAATACTAGATCTAAGCAGCATTTATACATATTCCAGTCAGTAGACCAAATCTACCCACATAGCGTAATCTTCCATTCATTGCTTATGCATCCTCTGCTTCATAAATCAGCTCTTGGTGGATCCAGATTATACAGTATGAACTGTGCTGTGCCTATTAAAGAATCTTCATACGTCCTAGCCTACACTGTTTTGTATTTTCATAATTTCATGTTGTTGTATGACAATGGGGGGACTATAGGGGGGACAGACCACCCTCTCAAAGTCAGGAATCCCATTCGGCTTTCCTGAAAACATTAGAGAACATGAAGATCTCTCCGAACACCATTATATTGGGCGACTTCAACTACCCAAACATTGACTGGAAGCACTACTCAAGCCCCAGCACCTTAGCCCAAAGATTCCTGGAAATTATAAACTCAAATGCTATGGAACAACTAGTCACCACTCCCACAAGAGGGGACAACATACTAGACCTGATCATTACCAACATGGGGACTCTATGCTCCACACCAGAAGTATATCCCTCAATGGTAAGATCAGACCATAAATTAATTTCACTGGATGTCCACATCCCGACCCCACCCCCAGCCCAGAAAACCACAGTGAAAAACTTCTCAAAAGCAAACTTCTCACTTTTCAAAACAGAAGTGGAATCCTTCAAGGCCCCAGGGCCAGTGGAAACTACAGCCCAAACTGCAGAATCCTATATAAATGCATTCTACGGACATCTCCAGGAATGCATGGATCATGCTATCCCAAACAAAACCAAGACCCAATCATCCAAAGGCAGGCGTCCAGTCTGGTGGACCCCTGCCATAAATAAACTGTACAACAGAAGGAGGAAGCTACTACATGATAGAGCAAAATCCCTAATAGGGAAGGCATCTCTGATCAGTACTAGCAAAAAATTACGATCCCTCATAAAATCCTCCAAGGCCAGCTTTGAGAGAAAAATTGCACAGGACACCAAAGACAATCATAAGGCTTTTTCAGTTATGTTAGAAACCTGGGATGCAACTCCCAGACTTGTTCTGAGTTGATTCTAAACGACAAAAAATACTCTGAACCCACAGACATCGCCAATATCCTGGCAGACAGGTTCAGTGCAAACTTCTCCACCCCCTCCCCCTCAAAAGAGCAAGTATCTATCCCAGCAGAGGGCTGCCTCCCAAACATCTCAGATGCTCAGGTGAAGACTGCCCTCTCCAAAGCAAATAACACTGCTTCCATGGGACCAGATGGCGTCCCAGGTTGCGTCCTACATGAACTACAAGAGGAACTAATCCCTCAAATAAAACAGCTATACAATCTCAGCCTGACTACAGGATATGTGCCCACAGAATGGCGTACAGCAACAGTGGTCCCACTCCACAAAGGTGGAGCCTCTACGGACCCTGGAAACTATCGCCCCATAAGCCTGACTAGCTTAGTCTGCAAGGATATGGAGAGGATCATCATGGAGCTCATAAACAAAGACATTGGGGACCTACAGACACTAGATCCTACCCAGTTCGGCTTTGTCAAGGGCAGATCCTGCCTTTTGAACCTGGTTGACTTCTTTGAAACAGTCACCAAAGCCATAGATGAAGGGAAGGTAGTCCACACAGCCTATCTGGACCTTGCAAAGGCATTTGACACAATACCCCACTTGGGCATCATAGATAAGCTATCCAGCTTAAATATAAACCCCTATGTCACAAGATGGGTCGCAAACTGGCTCAAAGACAGAACCCACAGAGTGAGAGTTGCTGGAGCCATGTCAGACTTGAAACCGGTCACAAGTGGCATCCCACAGGGTTCTGTCCTGGGAACACACTTGTTCAGTATATACTTTTCCGAGGTACAGGCAAACGTGGGAGGACTATGGCGCACCAAGTTCGCAGACGACTGCAAACTGGGTGCCATAATCAACTCTCCAGCTGACACAAACATCCTTCAAAAAGGTCTCACAGAGACAGATAACTGGTGTCAGCACCATGGTTTAAAGCTAAATGCCAAAGAATGTATAGTCATACCCTTTGGCAAAAACAATGTGCCCACAAATTACCACATAGGCGGAAACCCATTAAGTACAGAGAAAGTTATTAGGGACCTGGGGACCCAAGTTGATAGCAATCTCTCCTTTGAAAACCACATTGCCAAAGTGGTTAGAAAGACCTTCTACATAGCCCACCTCATCACGAAGGGTTTCACATCTAGATCAAGAGAGGTGCCCCTTTATTCATCCCTCATCAGGCCCATCATAGAATACAATGCCCCTTTTGGGATGTACCTTACCCGACACCTGCAGCAATTAGAAAGACCCCAAAAGTATCTCACCAAGAGGATCAAGGGTCTCAAACAGATGCCATATGCTGCTCGGTTAAAAAAACTCCAGCTCTACTCAGTTGCATACCGCCTACTTCGAGGCGATCTATGCCTGACATACAAAGCTATGTCAAATCCAGAATTAATGGACATGCTCCACCTCAGTAAATCTAAATCCCTTAGAGCCACACGCTCGAGGGACTTAAACCTCAGCACAGAAATAAATAGAACTTGCTGGAGGGACAGGTTCATAACCCAGAGGCTCCCTTCGCTCTGGAATAGAATTCCAGTTCATGTGAGGCAGAGCACCTCACTGAATCTCTTCAAGAAGAATCTCGATAAGTGGATGGGGGATCGTAGGTTTGTCCCAGGGATTACTCCCGTGTCACTATTAGACAGAGGCACAGTAAACTAAACCTTAAAAAGGGCACAGTATACTCAAATCAAGGGGTGGTGTAAGCCATACAGAATCGAGCTAGTCTTATAATTGCCCCAGGGCAGATAGCCTAGTATGAACCTATGAACCTATGTTGTTGCTGTTAAACTGTTAGCTAGAATCAGTCTCTCTTGATGAAGGGCATTAATTTTAGTTAAAATTAAAAATATGGCTTATTTTGTTTAAAGCTTATTTAACTTGCATAGCTTGACTTTTCTGAGAATGGCTAGCTAAAAGGTAAATTGACCAAGAATCAATTAATAGATGTGTTAGGATCTTTCTGTGCATTTCCCAAACACAGCAATACTGTTCTAATATTACAATATACATATGCAGGACTAGCCAATCACATCATTAATGTTTTCCAGTTTTACTTCACTAGTAAAGTTCTCATTTTTTGATTTTTTTTAATTTTTTGGGTCATGATTACATTGTATGGTATACTGATGCAATTATATAATTAATGTCACTCTTCCCCAGAGTCTGCTGTTGGATCCTGGCCTTAAGATGCTGTGTAGTTTGTGTCTGATTCTGTGTATGTGCCACTGGTGTCTGCAGAGCTTTCATATATTATGGTATCATAGTAAGGATTTTATAGTATAATTGTATCATAGTAAGATTTTCGTAGTACTTAAGTATCACCTGATTCAATTAAGAAGGTTATCAAGGAACACTAACTCCTTAATATTAAAGCTGTATTTACAGTTATTTAATGATCCAGACCTAATTATCAAATGAAGAAGTGTCAGTAGTATGGCAGGTAGCACACTTTCCTTTGATACAGAAGGCTGTGGGTTCTATTCCCACATCGATATCAATTGCTAACACTGCACTGCAGCATAAGAAGGGTGTCTCACTCCTGTATATACCATCCTTCAGATAAGATGTCAAACTAAGCCCCCATCTTCTGAGTTGATCATAGCTCAGTTGGATGAAATAGATCCCACACCACTATTCAAAAGGAATAGGTGCCATTTATCTATATATAACAAGAGCTCATATTGTGCAAATGTATAGATATACAAATATGTTTATACATATTCATAATTTCCTTTTCAATCATGCTAAATTTTCATCCCTATTAGACCCCCACTCCTTTTTCCATAACCACCATCTGATTTTACGTAATATTACTTAATACTTAATGATAATTACTTAATATTGTTGTTAAAATCTATTTACCATTAAACATAATTTAATCTATTCTTTCACTCCATATAACCCATGTGACATAAAATAACTTTTTATCTATTCTTTTAACATATTCTTTACTTCTGTTCTTCTAATATCCATATTTAATCATATCATTGATTAGTTTATCCATTTATTTTATATCATTGAAAAAATCTTGTTTACAGTAGTACACCCACATCTAACATGGCCCCTCCACTCAGAAAGTGCCGTATGGCATTTTTTAAATGCATTAAAGACTCTGCAGACACTGAAATCAAATAAAATAGTAAAACAGTGTCCACAGACACTGAAATAGATAAGGGATCAAGAAATTAAGCAGGGGGTGTGTGACAGGTTCTGTCACACACACCCTGCATTGTCAAAGTGCTGTACGGCACTTTGCAAGTACTTTCAGTGTCCACGGACACTGAAAGGAGGAAGTCCGAATAGGAAGCAATGCAGGGGATGTGTGACAGGTACTGTCACACACCGACTGCATTGTCAATGTGCTGTATGGCACTTAAGCCCTGATAGGAACCAATGCAGGGAGTATGTGACAGGTACTGTCACACATCCCCTGCATTGTCAAAGTGCTCTATGGCACGTTGCAAGTGCTTTCAGTGTTCATGGACACTGAAAGCAGCAATCCCAAAAGGAAGCAATGCAGGGGGTGTGTGACAGGTACTGTCACACACCCCCTGCATTGCGAACGAGCCATACAGCCATACCCCTCAACTGCACAGTTTTCTGCAGAATTCCCAGATGCTTGCTTCGCATACCTCGCAACCTCCTAGAGCAAGAAACCTGCATTAAGGAAGAAAGAGGTCATCATCTCTCTCTACTCTTCCCTCATTAGGCCATTCATCAAGTATAATGCCCCATTTGGCATGTACCTCACTAGACACATGCAACAGCTGGAAAGGCCACAATAGAACCACACAAAGAGGATCCAAGGCCTTAAACACATGTACATGGACAGACTCAAAAAACTCCAACTATTCTCTGTCTCATATTGTCTACTAAGAGGCGATCTCTGCTTGACTTACAAAGTCATAGCTGACCCTGCTCTGTTAGAAATGCTACATCTAAAGAAATCCCAATCCCTCTGCACCACATGCTCCAGAGACCTCAGCCTCATTACCGCAATCAACAGAACATGCTGGAGGGATAAGTTCATAACCCAGAGACTGCCAATGCTCTGGAATAGACTTAGCATACATGTCAAGCAGAGCACCTCACTGGCTTTTTTCATGAGAAATCTTGATGAATGGATGGTAAATAGAAAGTTTAGCCCTGGGATCACTCCAGTGGCTCTAGTTGATAGAGGCATTGAGAAATAACATTGGGCGGCACGACGCCAAGGCACTTCTGTGGGCTAGGCTTCTAATGGCTCCAGGGCCATTGGCCTAGTACACACCTATGAACTTCACCAGAAATACAGCCTAGCAGCTTAAACACTTTACTAACAGTCCTAAATTAAGAATGTATGCATCATGTGCAAACATATTCAGCAACTTTATCACAGACTTCCTATTATGCTACATGATATCAATTAAAGTTTTTCATTTTTCTTCCCAGAAACTCTGATAACTAGCAAATGAGTATACAGCAAATACTCTTTTTTCATGATAAATTTTAACTGAGATGGCAGCTTATCAAGAAATTAGAAATTGTTATTGGAGCTTAATAATAATGAAAGGAGGAATTTAGGAAGCACAAACAGGTCAGGTTGTCTTGCCAAGGACCTAAATAACATTTCCAAACCTATTTAAAACAGACACTGGTAATCAGGCCATTTTGATTTTGCAGTAATGCATTCTGCAAATGCATGCTATTTAGTGTAAAATGGCTGACTTTACATTTAGTATTCTATTAATTTATGAAGCCCAGTGCAAAGTCATTGTCACTAGAAGAAACAAAATGTAATGCCTGCTGTATAATAATAAATATCCAGATTTTATTTATCAAATATACAATTTTGTACTCATTAAATAGCAAGACTGTGTGAATGTTCTTACTGCCAGAAATCATAAAAGACCTGACATATTGCATCCTGAAGACCCCCTTGCATTCTAAAAATGCCTCAAGTAGCTCACTTTGTACTGGTTTCATGAAAAGGCATATATTATATTTATTTGCTGTTCAATGATATAGAAATGAATGGCAAACATTCCTCATTTTGAATAGTTGCTTTCCCTTGGATCTTTTCTTCTTTTGGAAGCAGTTAACCCAAAGTATGACATATTAAGTGTAAACAGACTTCACTTCTTAGATACTCTTTGGCAATGTTTGACAGAAATGTTATTTTATTGTAGACTGACTTTGAAACATTTATTTCAGAATGATTGAGAAATGTCTATTTCATGTAATAAAGATGCTAAGCAAAAGTTATTTGTTTGTTACTGGTCACACTGCCAGAAACATACATAGTAAACAGACTACTAAAACTATAAGGGATAAAATACCTACGTACCAAAAAACATAAAATGTGTTCACATTAGCTATTTCCTTCTTTTGCTAGACCAGCATGACTATGACATTGTCTGAATTTTATAGACTACTAGAAATAAAAGCCATGTTAACACTGTTTTTACCATTCATACAGCTGAGGAACTATGAAATATTGTGTCCTCCTTGAGCAGGAAAAAAAAATCCAAAAAAGAATCTAAATCTTACCATGGTACTGCCTTATGTTACTGACATAAATTAAATCATAAAATGTTAATAAATTATCAAACTTTCAAATTTTCCCCATGCAACATCCGAACCCACTATGGGCATTTGCCACTACAGAACCTTGATCACATAAACTTAGGGAAAAGTCAACATTTTGAATAAAGAATCACATTGTTACCATTTGTTCCAGTTTATGTGACCTAGGAGATTCAGTTACAACACCTTTGACAAACCAACACCCAATATACGTAGATGTCAGTAGCATAATTACTTAATCAAACATAAATGGCAGATTAATGACTGTTGATAAACATACCACTCAACCTGGAAACATCAAAAAAACAGACAAGGCCCATGAAAAATAGGTACAAATCTATATGCTGGTTAACATGTAATTTGCATACATAATTATGTAACCCCACCCATTTCAAATGGAATTGTGGGATACCAACTTTCAAATGCAAACTGAAGAACAGACAACCAAAATATGGCACTAGAGTCCCCCTGCAGCCATATTAATATCCCATTACCTGGCTGTTTCGCACCATTTACCATAAACACTAATGCGTGCATACTGCTTTACTTCTACAATGATTATTTGGATATTACTTTTACATTTTAAAGCACAACAATGCACAAACACTAATAGACATCTTAGGTTCATAGGTTCATAGGTTCATAGGAAGGTACTAGGCTATCTGCCCAAGGGCCTATGTAAGCCTAGCCAACAAGGTCCCCTGGCTTACGCAACCCAAGAAAGTTATTTTCCTGTGCCACTGTCGAGCAGAGACACAGAAGTGATTCCCGGGGTGTATTTCCTATTCCCCATCCACTCATCAAGATTTTTCTTGAAGAGTGCTAATGAAGAACTTTGCTTGACATAGATGGGTAGCCTATTCCAGAGTATGGGAAGTCTCTGGGATAGGAATCTATCCCTCCAGCATGTCTTGTTTATTGTGGTGACAACGTTTAGGTCCCTAGAGCATGTAGCAGGGAGGGGTTGGGATTTCTTTAGGTGTAGCATGTCCAACAGCTCTGGGTTTGACATATCTTTGTATGTTAGGCAGAGATCACCTCGGAGTAGGCGATATGCTACGGAGTAAAGCTGGAGTTTTTTGAGGCAGTCAGTGTAGGGCATTTGTTTGAGGTCAGTAATCCTCTTTGTGAGGTATTCTGTGGCCTTTCCAGCTGCTGCAGATGTCTTGTGAGGTACATTCCAAAAGGGCATTGTTCTCTATAATGGGTCTAATAGAGTAGAGGGGAACAATGACCTATTTTTTCCTGGATGAGAACCCTTTTATGATGAGGTGTGCCATGTAGAAGGACTTCCTGACTACTGTAGCGATGTGACTATCAAAGGAGAGACTACTGTCCACCTGGGTCCCAAGGTCTCTTATCACGCATTCGGTGTTAAGTAGATTGCTGCCTATGTGGTAGTTCCTGGGTACAGAGCTTTTACCAAAGGAGATGACACTGCACTTTTTGGCGTTGAGCTTGAGGCCATGGCTCTGACACCTGGCACCTGTCTCAGCGAGGCCCTACTGTAGGATGTCCACATCATTTGGGGCTTGACTATGGCTCCTAGTTTGCAGTTATCTGTGAACTTCATTAGCCAGAGGCCTTCTGTGTTAGTCTGTACTTCAGAGAAGTAGATACCAAACAGGAGAGGTCCCAGGATGGAACCCTGTGGTACTCCACTTGTCACTGCTTTAATGTCAGATTTGGAGTCTGCAACTTTTACAGTGTGGGTTCTGTCAGTGAGCCAATTGGCAACCCATCTTGTGATGTAGGGATTTATACCTAGTTTAATGAGTTTAGCTATAATTCCAGAATGGGGGATGGTGACGAAAGCCTTGGTGATGTCAAGCTAGGCTGTGTGAACCACCTTACTCTCATCTACGGCTTTGGTGACTGCCTCAAAGAAGTCAATCAGGTTCAGGAGGCATGATCTGCGTTTCACAAACCCGAACTGAGTGGGATCCAGAGTTTGGAGGTTACCAATGTCTTTGTTTATGAGTTCCATGATGCTACGCTCCATGGCCTTGCAGACCAGGATCATCAGGCTAATAGGTCAATAGTTCCTGGGATCAGTGGTAGCTCCCCATTTGTGGAGTGGGATAACTGTTGCTGTGCGCCATTCAGTGGGCACAAAGCCTGATGCGAGGCTATTATTGAACATGGTGCTTAAGTGGGGAACCAGTTAATTCTGAAGTTCGTGTAAAACACAGCCTGGGATGTTGTCTGGTCCAGTGGATGCTGTGTTTTTGGCTTTAGAGAGTGCAGCTTTTACCTGCGTAGTTGTGATTACAGGGACTCTGCATTCTTCCTGTATAGATATGGGCCCTTTAGGAGGTGAGAGGGAGGTAAAGTTAACACTGAACCTATCTGCCAGGATGTTGGCAATATCAGTTGGTTCTGTAATTTTTGTGCCGTTGTGCTGTAACTTAGAGCAGATCTGGGTGTTGCCATCAAGATTCTTGACATAGCTATAGAATTCTTTGTGGTTGTCCTTGGAATTAGTGGTGATTTTGTTTTTGTAGCTAGCTTTGGAGGATCTTATAAGGGATCTCAGCTTCTTACTGAGGCTGACCGGGGAGCTCCTCCACTCATGGGATTTTACTCTCTTTTGCAACAGTTTCTTCCTTCTGTTGTACAGTTTGTTTATGGCAGGGGACCACCAGACTGGCTTCCATTTTTTTGGAGGATAGCATCTTGGTTCTATTTGGGATAGCACGATCCATGCTCTTGTGTAAGTGCTTATAGAGTGCCTTTGTGTAGGATTCAGCAGTTGTAACTGTATTGTCCATCTGCATGGGTGTCATGAAGTTCACAACTTCTGTCTTAAGAAGCATGAAGTTGGCTTTGGAGAAATTTTTTACTGTGGTTTCCTTAATGGGGGGTGGGGGCTGGATGTGGATATCAAGGGTGAATAGCTTATGGTCAGATCGGACCAATGAGGTATTGACTTTAGGTGTGGAACACCGGTCATTCATGTTGGTAATGACTAGGTCTAGGATATTGTTGCCTCTGGTGGGGGTGTGGATGAGTTGATCCAGGGCATTGGAGTTTATGAATTCCAGAAAGCATTGAGCTAAGGAGTTGATACACAGTAGTTTTCTCAGTTAATGGAGGGGTAGTTGAAGTCTCCCATTGTTAGGGTGTTTGGTTGAACCCTAATATTGTCCAGTACATCAAGAAAAAAGGAGTGGGAATCTTGGGGCATGGTGGGGGATCTCTAGCAGGCTACAATTTGGATTGCAGTTTTGCCCAGAGTTAGTTGCACTTGGATAACCTTGGATGCATTATGCTGATCAGCTAGCCTGGAGGTGTGGATATCCTTAATGAATATGGACACACCTCCGCCTTTGGTGTTTCGGTGCAGGTTACATGGCCGAAAAGTGAGGTATGAGTTATAGCCTGGTAGTGCAGGGGTGCTCTCTGGAGCCTTGAACCAGGACTCAGTCACTGCACAGATATCGATGTTCTCCATTTTAAGGAGTGCCTCGAGTGAGTGCATTTTGAGATTTAGACTTCTAACATTGAGTAGCATTACCCTCAGTTTTTGCTTGCCTGTTCCTGTTATGGTGGTGAATTTGTTATTTGAACCTTGCCTAAAAAAGGCACTATAGGGGCAGCAAGAGCCTTAGCCAGTACCCAGAATCCCATGGTTGACAGGTACAGGCCATCTGTGGCAAAGCATCGTGGTCTGTCAACCATGTTATCTCAGGCAGACAGATACTGGATCCCCTTAGAATGACACCAGAAGCTTAGCCAATTGTTAAAGTCAATCATTTTGTCCTTGTACTGTGGTATCATTCTGGGCGATGGCAGAATGTTACTCAGGGCTAGGGTCATACCTGCCTGGGCTACAAGATCAGACAGCTCTTCCATGTCTCTTTTCATGTAGTCCAAGGAGGTACGTCTCAGGTCATTCAGACCAAAATGGTCAATGACAGAGTCATATTTGTACTTGTTGTGCAGTGACCTGAGTGCGTGGGTTATGTGGCGGATCCTGGCACTCAACAGGCAGCTGACAGTAACCTTCTCCTTGTTTAGCCTGGTGAGTGAGACATCAGTGTGCCTGACTATAGAGTCACCTATGACTAGTGTGTTGGGTACGTTGTTTTGCCTTATTGGCTGTGGTTGAGTGGCACACTGACTCTGTGGGCTATGTATCATTTGGGTTTCTTAGGGATAGAAGTTGCTTGCGTTTCTGCTTTAGAGGTCTCTGTTGCTTAGACAGATTATTATTAAGAGCCTCCACAAATGTTTTTGTGTTACTATGCATGGATTTTGGTAGTGTAGATTTAGTGAGACTATGTGATGAGTGTGGTGTGGTGCAAATGTTTACCTTGTCCTCATAACTGTCAAGTTCAGTCTTGGTTGGAGAGAGCTTAACCTCCAGTTTGGCTAGATATGTGCATCTCTCATAGGTTGTAGTGTTGCGTGGTAGAAGGAGAGGGTTGTCTGTGTACATGAGACAATTTCTACATTGCCTCAAGATGCCCAGATTCATCAGGTAGACAGGAGAGAACACTGGGAGCTGACCTTTGGACATGCCTGAATAAAAAACAATTTTCCTCTAGATAAGTGAGGAAAGTGAGTACAAGAGTTGTTTTTCTCTAAGCAAGTGAGAAAATTAAGTACAAAACTGTTTTCCTCTAGGTAATGAGGAAGACTGAGTACTATAGTAATTAGTAGCTTATTTTGTGCTTGCAAGTTCTTTGTAAACAAAGCAATACTGTCTCAGAATGAAAATAGACTTGGCATTAAAACTTTTCTGCCCTTGAAACTCACATTCATTGAAACAGCATTGAAACCCACACCACATCCAAAAAAAATTCATCTGGCCAGTGGTGGATAAAGATTACCTTTGGGCTGTTTTCAAATCCTTGGCCCCTTGCACACAAAACAAAAAAAAACACACGTGTACTTTTCTTTAATACACCTTCATGACTTTATTAAATTATATTACTTGTATAATACAACATGCATGGTAGAGAGCGCATTTTAAATGTATTGTTTGAACATTTTTCCAGTAGTCTGTACTGTAGGCAATGAAAGAAAATGCATGAACCAATAATGACAAAACTGTCCAATTCAGAACATTTCCATCATAAAAATCTACTTCTACACCCACACGATAAATCGAATGACAGTACTGTCAGCCATAGGCATCTTGCACAGCTTCTCACATTTACTTTCAATTTCATTTCTTGGGGGGGGGGTCAAAAACTACGGACACATTTTAAACATTGCTTGTATAATTTTGTAAAATTTCTAGAATAAAAATGTTGTGCTATCACCATGCATTTCACTGGCAAGTCTTGAACCCAGGACCCTATGCACTACAGTCAGAGCAACATACTACTATGCCAAATCAGCAGCTTACTGAAAAATAGGAAGACTGAAACCTAATGGCTATCATTTAGTGAATTCATTTCTCACTTCCCACCACAACTCTCAACCTCTTAGCACAAAAAACCTGGACAAAGTTCATAATTGGGGATGGCTAGGGACTTTAGGCTTTTTTTACCCTGTACCCAAGGTACAGCATTTGAGCCTGAGTACCTCTAGCCACCGGGTGTATGAAATGGGGGGCATTTTCACACACACACACACACACACACACACACACACACACACACACACACACACACACACACACTCTGTAGAGTTAGTTTCCTTAGTGCTGTAACAGTAATTGTCATTCCCGCTTGTCTCCTTACTTGGAGTCCATTGCAGTGCAATTCCACCGCAGAGTATAATGATCCATAATGCTGTTACTGTAACAGTCAGCATCAGCAAGCAGCCAGTCCAGCTGAAAATGCTTGAGCTCAATTCCGACAGGTTGCTAGCCCTGATGGAGCTGACGTCATCTCGCACATGATGAGTTCAGCTCTAACAGCGCAGAAATTAAAAAAAATAAAAAATCGTAAATAAAGGGGTGCCATTCGAGAATCATAGTAGGACTGCAGTTACCATAGCACCACTCGCCATCACTGCCTTCTTATCTGTTCTCTATCAAATGTTTATGATTTAGAGTTTGGAATTTAGGAAAAGAAGATATTTCCTATTTTGATGGTGTATGAAAGCTACTCTCTTTATTGGTTTCTCCTGGTAATGTAGTCCATTGTCTTCTCCTCTGATTGAAAAACTCATAGCATTCTAAAAGGAGCAATGGACTTAGTGTTTCCCTATACCAGACAAAAACCCAAGGTAACATTACCCCTTTAGTGTTCCCAGAAAGCAAGCAAAAATATAAGTTAAAAATAACCTTCTTGTTTTTGTCACTGGAAAAAAGAACAAAAATGAAATGTACATACTGCCATTGTTTTAACCAGCATGCCACATATTGGAGCTAAGCGAAAAATGACCAAACTAGACATATTTGTCATTTCTGTGATCATGAGTATTTGGCATGCTTGGCATGCTTTACCACCACAATTGCTACCTTACTCCTTCTACTAAGTTTATTCTGTCTACCACATATCTCATTCCTTCTCTTCTTTATGGTACTGCACTTCTAACAAACCTGCAATCCTCTCTTAAGACAAAACTCTCTTCTTGCTATTAAAAAATTGTGAAGTTTGGTACAAGTCAAAAGTCTTCAACCCATCACTGTCTAGCCCTTCAACAATTAAATTGGTTAGAGCTGCCCAGTTATCTCTCCTTTATTCAACTCACTCATACCCACAAACTCGTTTTCACCTCCTCCCTCTGTCCCTCCCTATCCTCAACCTTCAAAATGCACCTCCCTGAAAGACTATTAAGATCTAACAATCAAAACCTAATAGAACTGTATAAACCAACCCATCCCTCAGGCAAAAATCTCCTATCCTTTACCCTCGCACATTAGTCGAACTCCCCACCACCACAAGCCTCTCTTCATTTAAAAACTCACTCTACCCACACCTAATTTCTCAGTGGGAATGCTCATGCTCCCACCCCTCTTAATCTTTTCTCCTGTCTTCATCTCAGTCGTCTCTAATTCCATACATGGTTTTAGCAGGAACCGATCCATCTTGACTTACAATGCTGATACTTTTTTTCTCAGAAATTGTCTCTGTTAAATGAAATATTTTATCTGTAATTAGTATAACCTAAACTTTGATTGTCATTTTTCCTTTACAAATTGTATATTTAAATAAATTGTCAGTTTTACATGTTTAAATACCAGCAATACATTATGTCACTGCTTAAACAGAAAATGTTGACACATTCTGAATGTGCAGAAAATAAAGAAATGCAGGATTTATTGCATGCAGCTGAACAAGTTGGAAAGCATACTTTACAATGTGGTTTTGTTTCTTTGGAGGCCTCCTGCAGAGCCGCTGTTATGGGTTCTGTCATTAGGAGGCATGCTTGGTTAAAGGAACAGAATCTGCCTGATCATGTTAAAGCAAAATTATTAGATGCTCCATTACAGCATGATACCTTGTTTGGTGTTAAAGCAGAAGAGTTGTTGAAGAAAATGGAGGACAAAGCCAAATCTATGCAAACAGTCAAGGATTTCTTACAGGTACAGGCTCCAAGATTTAGCAGAGACTCACCTACAAAGAATTGGTCCTTTCCAGTGTCAGACAGGCAACAAAGAGGCAGATACAGATGCCCTAGAGGCAGATCCCAGCCCCAAGGCTCATACAGGTCTAAACAATGGGGTGCTTCTACCTCCAAAAGCGGAGAAGACAAATCACAGCCATACAGAAAGTAGTCCCAATGACTTCCCCTTGCCAGCGCCAAGCACTTATCTTCTGGCAGCTCCTTTAGGGGGAAAACTAGCACTTTTTTCTCAAAATTGGCACCTAATCACCCAGGACAAATGGGTCTTGAACATAGTGTCACAAGGTTACAAGTTCCACTTTCACACCATGCCAAGGGCAAAAGGTATGCCACACCTGCCAAAAAATCAATGGGCAGAGGCACAAAAACAAGTTTCATCCCTCATGGACATGACGGCCATTCAACAAGTACCACAACAAGAGCAGGGACAAGGATTTTACTCAAGACTTTTCTTGGTGCCCAGAAAGGACAAAGCCTGGAGGCCAATACTGGACCTATCTATTCTAAACACATACCTGGATATTCCAAAATTCAAGATGTTGACTCTGCAGCAGCTTCTGCCCATGCTGGGCAAGAAGGCTTGGCTTGTAACTTTAGACCTAAAAGAGGCATACCTGCATGTTCCAATCAGACAATCATGCAGAAGATACCTCAGATTCATAGCTGGCTCAATGCACTACCAATTCTTTGCACTGCCCTTTGGCTTATCTACTGCACCCAGGGTCTTCACAAAATGCCTGGCACCAGTAATTGCTTTTTGCAGACAAAGAGGAATACAAATATATCCTTTCTTGGATGACTGCCTTATTCAAGCAGAGAACAAGGACATACTACTACAGCATCTGGTGTTTGTAAAAAGATTATTAACATGCCTAGGGTACACAGTAAATGAAAAGAAATCAAAACTTGTACTCTCTCAAGAGATAATATTCCTGGGTGCAAGCTTAAATACAACTGCCCAGATGGCTTATCTCATGCCAGACAAACAAAGGCAACTGACTACTTATTTCAAAAAGTTGGCAACAAACACCCAGTTAACTGCAAGAAAAATTCTGCAGGCTTTGGGCTTCATGGCATCCTGCATTCTGCTAATTCCATATGCAAGACTGCATATGAGGATATTACGATGGTGTCTAAAAAGTGTTCGGACTCAACATTGCCACAGCCTGGAAACAATAATTACACTCATTCCCTGCCTGCAACAGGAGTTTCGATGGTGGGCAAAGGCCTGTCACCACAACAAGGGGCAGCCATTCACCATACCTGCAGCCAGGCAGACATTGACAACAGATGTATCAGATTATGCCTGGGGGGCCCACATGGCAGAAATATGTATTCAGGGCTCATGGTCAGCAAACCAAATGCATCTACATATCAACCAAAAAGAGATGCTAGCTGTTCAAAATGCCCTGACAGCCTTCAAGGACCTACTTCATCCAGGACAGCTACTGATAAGGACGGACAGTACTACAGTCATGTGGTACATAAACAAGCAGGGAGGCACACATTCCTACCCCCTTTGCAGACTAGCCATGACTTTGTGGGATACAGCATTGACTTACCAGGTACATCTGCAAGCACAATTCCTGCCAGGAAGGATAAATACTCTGGCAGACGAACTAAGCAGAAACCTCATGGATCCCCACGAGTGGAAACTGGATCCACAAGCCTTCAACATGATAACAAGGAATTGGGGATGCCCGGACATAGAGCTATTTGCCTCCCCTCACAACTGCCAACTACAGAGATTCTGCACAAGGACTTATCACAAGCAAGCATGGAAAGTGGATGCTCCATCTTTCAGCTGGAAAAACTTAACAGTATATGCCTTTCCTCCACTGCCTCTCCTCCCCAAGGTACTCCTAAAGGTCAGACAAGAGAAGCCAAAAATTATATTGATTGCCCCAGACTGGCCCCACCAGCACTGGTACCCAATCCTCAGGAACTTGACTCCATGCCCAGCATGAACATTACCTTAAATTCCTCACTTACTGACTCAACAAAACAATCACATCCTGCACAGCCAACTCAGAAACGTAAGTCTGGCAGCATGGCAGATAATGTAGCTTTTCAAAACATGCCTCTCTATAAAGCGGTGATGGATGTTATCTTGGAGGCCAGGAAGCCCAGTACTAGAAAATCTTATGCAGAAAAATGGAAGAGATTCTGTGCTTGGAACCAGAACCAAGGAATTAACATGACTGTTCCAAATATCCCTCAGATTTTACAATAGTTAACTGAGATGCTGGAAAAGGCCTATCCTTTCCATCAATTAAGATTCATGCTTCTGCCATTTCAGCTCATTACAATACAGAGCCATCTATTTTTTCTCATCCTTTATTAAGGCAGTACCTCAGAGGAGCCAAAAACTTACGGCCTCCAAGGAGATCACCAATACCTGCATGGGACCTCAATTATGTCTTGGAAAAACTCACTCTGCCTCCTTTTGAGTCAGCCGTTACAGCTGACATAAAATATTTATCATGGAAAACAGCTCTGCTCCTAGCAATAACCTCTGCAAGATGAGTCTCAGAGCTACAGGCACTCATGGCTGTGGAACCTTTTATCATTTTTCATCCAGATAGGGTTTCTCTAAGGACAAACCCCGCATTTATGCCTAAGGTAGTGTCCAGTGTGGCCCTCAACCAAACTATTCATTTGCCTACCTTTTATCCAAACCCGCAGAATAAGGGTGAGAAACTTCTGCATTCTTTGAACATACACAGATAACTGCGCTTCTACTTGGACAGAAACAAAGCTTTCAGAAAGACTGAGCAATTACTGGTAGCATATGCTGCAGGATCACAAGGAATGGCTATCTCAAAGCAGACTATTTCCAAGTGGATAGGTCACTGCATTCGTTTATGCTATTCTCAACATGGCAAATCAGTGCCTAAGGGCATTAGGCCACATTCAACCAGAGCAGCAGCCACTTCAGCAGCCTTCCTCAGAGGAGTGCCAGCCAAAGACATTTTAGACGCTGCAACCTGGAGTTCAATGCACACCTTTACAAAGCACTACCGCTTGCCACTCTACTCCAAATCCAGGGCAGGCTTTGCCACTGCAGTTCTGCAGGGCCTGATAGCCTCTCCTAATCCTATTTAGCACCAGCCTCCCTACCTTAGCTTTGGGATTCAACCTAAGAGTAATGACTGCAACAGTGAAACATGATGAACATAGTACAGTTGTGTACCTACCATAAATGTAGATGTTCAAGTGTATTCACTGTTGCAGTCCAGGTTACCCTCCCACCATCCCCTTTTTCCTTTGCTGGGACGTATCTGTACTTCTCTATTCTATACAACCTATGTGGTGTATTTGCTTGTAGATGAAGGAAACTTGTTACTTGTGGCATGCATGCTTTATAGACATATTTTTAGCCTATCCTTTTGGGGGCACTTGACATCTGGGGCAAGAAAAACTGAAGAAAATGGCATCAGCTGCATCTTTTATACCCCTGGCACACTGACGTCAGGGAGGAGGCGACAGCAACCGACACCGGACCTAGACTTTGGAATTCAGGCCGACTGCGGGTAGCCTGCCAGCAGGATAACTCAATTGTAATGACTGCAACAGTGAATACACTTGAACATCTACATTTATGGCAGGTACACAACTGTACTTTTTGCTTATTTAATAGGTAGTACATATTACAGATATTTGAATTGTTTTATTTTTAACAGTTTTAATTAAAAATAAAGGGCACAGGTTTTAATTAATGTTTATAATAATGTCTTACATCTACCCTAAGATAGGTTTTAAAGTTCACAATTTCTAAAGTAATAAAATGCATGGTACATGGTAAGGCATTTGGTGTATATTTAGGTGGCATATGGCTATCCTACATAGGTCTTAAAGTTCATGAATTATTAAGTAGTGTAAAAAGAGAATAAATGGTATGTTAGACAACCAAGTCTGAATATGCTCCCCTTAAATATACTTTTTTTCTTAAAGAGGATGCCATCATTATTGTTTGAAATTTGCTTTTTAATTAAAAATAATATTAAACATCAGTTACTACTATGTAATGCACATTGTATTTAAAAGCAATCAGAGTATGCATGGTTTATTTATCTTAACAATCATTTGTATTAAAAAAAGTAGCCCTTTGGTTGTACATTCGTAATGGTAGCATTAATGTTTTAGCTATCATTACGAATTGAACCTGAACTACTGGCCCATTCCTGATAGTATGGGTCCATTCCTAATGCTGGCTTGAATGTTTTATCTAGCATCCCTTAAAGAGTTTGTTCATTTACATTTGTGCTTCTTTCATTTAGTATTACCATGTTTAGAAAAATATGCAACACTTACAATGAGTACTTCTGAATCTGAAGCACTATCCCATCCCCGATATAAAGAATTAGCCCTCTGATCATAACCACCATATTATTTGTTTGAGTCATGGATACCTAGAAATTCACCTTGAGTGTGAAGCCCAAGATGTGACTTTAGGCATCCATGTCAAGGACTCTGCACGCTATGGTGAGAGACATGATAATGATTTTGTGTAGTGCATGGAACTTTATTTTCTCCATCTACTACTAGTTACAGAAAAAATGTAAGAGTATGAAAATTTTTTTTTTACTTTCAAAGCCTTTGAAAGATGGTAAAACATGTTGGCACTGTCAAGGCATAATTGAAGCGAACAGCAGAAGAACGAAAAGCTTTAAAAGCATTCGACACTTCGTTCTGCCACACATTTTGCTTATAGGTGTGGCAAAGTGAAATTGTAATAACTTTTAAAAGCTGTTCCACCTTCTACCATTGTTCTCTGCCTCTGCAATGTCCATAGTGTGAGGACTGATCATAACAGCACAGTTTGTTAAACATCCCACTGTGCTGTTATAATTGGGACTTGTAATAGAGAAGTGCTTACCATGTTTGCCATATTCCCTAATAAGGATCGTAATCGTGGTGCTTCATGCACTATAAGAGTTGTTGATTATAAATAATAAATGTGTTAACAGAAGCCATAGAATCACAGAAACACCATTTTAATATTTGTAGACATCTCTATGCAGCCCAGGTGGCAACTGTATTATCCATGCTAACTAGTACACTGTTTCATGAAAGGTTCTTGCTTAAATATATTAATATACAAGCTGTTTTCTGAGTATTTTTATATCTGATTGATGGTTCCTGAAGTAAACAATTGTAAATGTTCACATTTCACTCTCTGAAATAAAATTGTGCATACTGTCTGTTTTTATGTGCTCATAGCACATAATATATTCTGCTGTTCAGTTCATATATCATTTGGACTGTTTCATGTATTGTTTCGAAATCTGATGTACTTTGAGACATGTAAACACTGCAATAACATGACAGATTTTTGGCAAATTTAAATTTACTAAATGCCAGTCATAACTTGTTTCTGTTTTGAATTAGCTAGATGACCGCTGCCATGGAGACACAATAATTGTTTAACTGTAGATGACTTCCTTCAAGCACATACTGCTTGGGAAGATGTGTAGCTGTCAGAAGCTTTTGTTGTCTTCCATCAAGTGTAAACATGATTCCTTTTCTTTTTGCACATAATGCAGAAACATCATACATGGTGGCAGCCTATGGGTTAAGCAACGACTGAAACTTATGTCAGTAATAACAAGATACTATCTTTTATGAATTACTTTGCCAGGGATTGCAGGACTAATTAATTATAAACTCTAATTAGAAGAAAGCTCGCCAGAGCCTTAATCTATTTGTTGCATGGGTCATTGGGCATTTAGACAGCTAAATAATGAATTGCCTGTATTACTCGGCAGTAGTGATTTTTTATCAAAGAATTATGCTATGGACATTGTTTATTCCAAAAAGGATAAAGCTAAAGTCAAAGTAATGAAATCAGAATATTGAAAATAATCTGACAATTTGAGGAAGTCTGTGCAGAGAATAGCGACTGAATGATAAGAAGCATTGGAGGGTTATACTACAAACAAAACATTAGAATGCAAGGTGTCTGTATCCTGAATTAATGAAAATATTAAGAAGGCCATCAGTGGACAGCATTGAGAACTGAAGGAGAAAAAATTCAACTCATGAGAAAAATCTGGGGTGGAAAAAGTACATGACATATTGGTGTAGAACCATAGCTGGATTATCCAGCAGCCTGTACAATTCATCAATCTGGTAACCCATCCACTCTAAGCTGAGGACAAAAAAAACAAAAAGAGAGAGATCCTATTTCAGAGCTGAGGACTTAGCTAGCCAGACCACTTCCTGTAAATATAACAAGTGGCTTTATACATTTAAACTACCACACTTACAGTGCTTCAAACAGCACTATACCACCACAACATCTGCATATGCAGATTGCACCCCATTACCTTGTGCCTACAGCAGCCCCCCTCTCTAACCTACTACAGCTATGCTTTTGTGTTTGTTTAGTGAAGAAAATTTTAACTGAATGTAAGGAAGCATTCTTTCACTGAGAGTGTTGTGTACTAGCAAAAGTAGTATGCCTGCTTGATCTATCATTGATTGCAAATGTCATCCTCAAACTGATGTGCTCTAAAGTTAATATATAATGCCTTGTACTTTGGTCTTTGAAAATGAAAGTGAAACCATGCTAGTAAAAAAGAAGCATTGAGAAGCAGCAAAGCATTGCTTTGTCAGTATCTACATACTGCATCTGGAAAGGGGATAGAACATGCAGTGAGATCATAATAAACAAAGATAATCTAAGGTTTCAGTGCTGCACGCACAGCTGAGCCAAAAGAAACTGGTGACTGAAGTCATGAGATATGTTAGTAAAATTGATGTGTTTGATTACTGCACAGGAAACTGCAATGTTTATATTGAGAGACTCCAATGGTGCTTCGCTGTAAATGTTATTCATGTTCTCCTGAGGGCTATGAAGCAAAATCATATTGATTGAGCCATAGTTTGTCTCCATCAGACAGGCCTGCTAATAAGATATCCATTAAGTTATTGTGAATATTGCAGGATCATTTATTCTCAAAACCATGCTTAATCATGGAATATTTCAAGTTCCCCAAGTCAAATCAAAATAAATGACAGACAAGTACAGCTTATGTGGCAAAACTGATTTTTTTTTTCCCTGAAGAAGCACTGTAGTTTGTGTTACCGGCTTCCCAATGACAAGTCACTTCAATGTTCCTTACTCTGAGCTTTTGCCATTCAGTCATACATCAGTTTAACCATATGCTATAGACCAGACAGGTAATATTCAGAGATTTTTTTTTTTGGTTCCTGCTGTCTTCTGAATATATGCTGCTTATAATCTTTTGGCTCATTCATTATTCTCAGACCTAGAGGTGCACACTGCCCATTCATTACCTCTGAGAGGCAAGACCAGATCAAAGAACCATCATTCTGGCAGCCATCATTTTTATTCTGTTTATGGCCATAATCCCACCTCCTGGTGGATGATGTGACACCCATGTCACAGTGAAAGGTCCAGCTATACCTTCCACAAAATGTGTGCATTGATTTACATACACAGACACACAGACACAGACACACACACACACACCCACACACACACACGCACACACACACACACACACACACACACACACACACACACACACACACACACACACACACACACACACCCCCACACACACACACACACACACACACACGCACACCCACACACACACACACACACACACACACACACACACACACACACACACACACATACACACACACACACACGCTGAAAAGGGCTATCGTCACCAGGTAGTCTCTGCAGATGTAATTTTTTCCTGAATACTTCAGTTTGATTGGTGATGATCATCTGATCAGAACCACTTATTCCTCCTCCAGATGGCTGTCCAAGCATCGGCCTCTCACTGCTTAGTTTTTCACGGTGCTTGAGCCACTAGTCAAGATCAGGTCATCTGGGGCATAGACTCCATCCCAGAATATGCCCATATGCAAAGAGTTTGCTGTTGAGCTAAAGCAAAAGATATATTAACAGATTACACATTGAGCTGAGGTGAAATTTTATCTTAGTATTGATTATAACTAGATATCTTTGCAAGTCCTGAATATTTCCAACTCTAAATGTGCATTGCTTTCTCTTCTTTTTTATTGTCAGTGTTTTACAGTTTGACTATTTCACTGTATATGCCATTATCATTGTACGGTGTTATAGCTTAGACATTGGGCAGGATTCACAATGGCTTGCACGGAGTCTAAGAGTAGTGTAAGACTCCATGCAGCCATCGCTATCCAGGAACAGCCTGTATGTGCATGTAAGAGAGCACCTAAAACGGCTCTAACACGGACAGGGCGTGGATATGCTAATTACCTCACTTGCAGCCGAAAGGCATGCAAATGAGGTAATTTCGCGATCCAGGAAGCAGAAACCTGCCCATGTAAGAGCCGTGTTATCTGCAGAAATGTACTCAGTTGATAACTGAGTATCGTTCTGCAAATAACACAATGGAGCCTTGTCAGCTCCAAATACATTTGCAAATGTCCCAGGCAGCATGCCAATGGCCAAATATGTGGCCACTGGCAACATACACTGATGCAAAAATAAAATAAAAATGTTTTTTTTACGTAGTGCAGCACCGCGCAAAAGGTCTGTGCTATAAAAAAACAGAAAAATAAAAATAAAAATTTGGGGTTTTATGCAAAGCATGAATTTACAATGTAAGGGAATAGCAGGCTGAAAACAACATGGCCACCGAGTAGGGGTTGCTAAGGGGGTAAGCTGAGTGTAAGACATGTAACTAAGCATTAGTAGGCAATCCCATGTAAATGAGTGGTAGGATAGTGAATCACACTGTAACATAGCAAATGAGCACATTCCGTGCAGTGTAGGAGTAGGATAAGGGGGAGCAACAGAGTAGGAGATAGGTGACATCACAGGGGGGAATGTATGAAAGAAATGCAGCTCATTGGAGCACAGTGGCATGTGAAAGATGTCAGTCACACATCATGGAAAGAGGAGTGTCAACAAGTAGGCATGGGAAAGCCAAGAAATGGAAGGTGTACACTATGGATAACACCAAAGTTTCTTGCTGGGCGTGCATGCGCGTGTGTGCATGCTGGTAGGCACGAGTAAGATAGAGTGTGCGTGTGTAAGCGTGAGTGCGCGCGTTTAAAGCAGAATTAGCACGTAGGAGCCTGTTTAAACACCTGTAAGCTTGTTTGCGCTGGTGTGCGCACGTTTTAACCCGAATAAGCAGATTCTAGTCCATCTAAGCATGTGTGCATGTGTGTTAGCCATTGTGAGCGTGTTTTCGCTGGTATGCGCATCGGTCCCCCCTGAGGAAACAGAAGGGAAAAAAGGAAGCATGAGAAATAGTAGGAAGCTAGCAGGGGTTACTGGCAGAGCTAGCAGGTGGAAACAATCAGAAGCAGGCAATTACACAGGCAGAACAGTAGCCCAGCCCAGCACTTAAAACTCTGCAAACAACAGTGCAGAATGTTTCTCTCAAGAGACACTGCAACAGAGGAGTAAGCTATTAGAAGTGAAAACTGAAAAAGCTTTACTCAGATCAAAAATGCTAGGGGCTGCCATAGCTGTTATAAGGAGACATATGCAACTTGCTGAGGGTGGTGACTATGCAAATGCTGCCGGACAACCCACAGTGAGGAGACGTAGAAGAGTGTACAGGCCCAGGGTCACCTACCAGGGGTTACATGAGCTAGAGATAGTGGAGTGCTATAGAGTGGACAGAGACCTCCTACAGCAAATTGTTGAGCTGTGCAGGCCACACCTCACACACAGAACCAACAGAGGGGAACCCATCCCAGTGGAAATCAAGGTATGTGTTGGCCTAAGAATACTAGCAACAGGTTCCTTCCAGAGACCAACTGGTGATATGATGGGGATATCACAGGCATCAGCATCCAGGGTACTGCACCAGTTCCTGGATGCCATGTCAGCACATGTTGGTGATCATGGATATTTCCCCAATTCCCGTGAGGTATTGGCCAGCAATATGCATCTCTTTCAGCAAATAGCGGAATACCCTGAGGTAGTGGGTGCAATAGACTGCACGCATATACGCATCAAAGCACCAGCTGGTGATCGGGGTAAGGCCTACATTAACCACAAGGGCTTCCCCTCCATCAACTGCCAGGTCGTGTGTGATGCCCAGGGCATAATAATGAATGTGTGTGCTGGCTGCCCTGGAAGCTACCATGATTTCCATATCTGGCATTTGACGCAGCTGTACCAGACATTTGCCAATAGGGACATCTCACATGGTCACTTAGTGGGGGGTGCTGGCTACGCACTGGAGCCATGGCTGATGACACCCATCAGAAATGCACACACACCTGAACAAGAACGCCATAATGAGGCACGCGCACAAACACAAAATGTAATCGAGCGTGTGTTTGGGCTGCTCAAGTCATGGTTCCGGTGCCTGGACACATCTGGTGGAGCCTTGCAGTACTCACCAACTACATGTACCCAAATTGTCATGGTATGTGCTATGCTACATAATATGATTCTGCAAAAACAGCTGCAGCAGGACCAGCATAGGGCTGGGCCAAACAGCCCCCCACCATTGCCAAGCCAATCACAGGCAGAGCGTGACTCAGAGGAGGAACAACCTGAGCCTGCCCCAGTAGGCAGAAGGAGGCGTGCCCAGTATCCCTTGGCCTTGGCAAAGTGGCAACGCATAGCACATACACTGGCTCAGTAGGAACCCTGGAAATGATACCTCTCTCTGACTCGCACATATAGTAAAAGGGATGCATAAGTTGACACAACCTGCTTTCAAACATGTACAGGGAGTGTAGTATGTGCATCCAACATAGACAGCCCTGCAGCACCACCTGAGGCATGATTGCCACGTGTTAAGCAATGTAACACCATGTAGTATATGCAAACTTGATGACGCTGACTAACATCCTACCCTCACCAAGCATGATGCCACAATATGAAGACAAGATGATCAATTACAATAATTGTCTGAAATAGTGCTCTTAGTCAAAGGGGATCCAATGCGTGTCAGCCTGGGATGACATGCTGAGCGAGACACAATGCTCCACCTGCTAGGGATGGTGTGCACCTATCACTCCTGGCCTTTTGGATACTGGCAAAGGCTGTTGTCACCTCCACCATGCCCTGAATAGGTAAGGCTCAAAACACAAACTCACCTCCATAGGTATCACAAGGGATAAGAACCTAGATGTAATGCTTCCCAATGCCAGAAGTCTAAACTGCAAGATGCATGCAGTCCAAACTCTCCTTAGCATGGAGAATGTTGATATCTGTTCTGTAACAGAAACCTGGGTCAAGGCTCACAAGAGCACCCTAACACTACCAGGTTACACCTCCTACCATGCTTTACAGTCCAAAACCATGGAACAAACTACAAAAGGAGGGTGACTATCAATAATTGTCAAGGACAACCACACTCCCAGGTTGGTACCACAACAAGAAGCAGCATGGACTATCCATGGGCAAGTAACAGTGGCTAAAACTGCCTCCCAGTTTATAGCCTACTACAGACCACCCTCCTAATGCCAGGAACCGCACTTGGCCTACTTCGGAACACATGAAAATATCAAGGTCTCTCCAAACAACATTATATTGGGCGACTGAAAATACTCAAACATAGACTGGGAGCATTATTCTAGCTCCAACACCCTAGGCCAAAGGTTCCTAGAATTCATAAACCAAAATGCTCAGGAACAACTTACCACTCCCACAAGAGGGGTAAGCATACTGGATGTGATAATCAGCAACATGGGTACTCTATGCCCAGATGAGACGTGTATCCCTCACTGGTAAGATCAGACCATAGAGTAATCACACTGGATATTCACATCCTGACCCCAGTCCCTGGGCAGAAAACCACAGTGAAAAACATGTGTAAAGCAAATGTTGCACTCCTCCAAACTGATGTGGAATCCATTAAAGGCCTTGTGCCTGTGGAAAATCTGGGCCACACCTCAGAACCCTTTATAAATGCATTCTATGAACACTTTCAGGAATGCATGGATTATGCAATCCCAAATAAAACCAAGACCCAATTCCATACACACAGGCATCTGGCCTGGTGGACCCCAGCCATTACCAAACCATGTAAGAGAAGGAGGAAGCTACTACATGATAGAGCAAAACCCAACAAGAGAAGTAATCTCTGATCAGTATTATGGCAAAAAACTATGGCCACGCATAAAATCCACTAAGGACAGCTACAACATGTTGAATCTGGGAATCTTGAGGCAATGTTACACCTGCCCCATGTACACAGACAACCCCCTCCTCCCCCCAAGAAATACAAATATATGTGAGAGATGCAACTATTTATCCAAACTGGAGGCCGAGCTCTCTCAACTCAGTACTGGCAAAACCAGTCAGGAGGAGAAGGTAACCACACACACTACAAACCCAGTCTCACATAGACCTATCACAACTGCAAACCAAAGACATAAACACACAAAAACATTCCCGGAGGCTCTAATTAAAGATACACTAAATCAACAAAGGCCTCCAAAGCAGACACCCAAGCAACCACTACCTCAAAACATAGCACATGCAACACATAGTTCACAAAGTCAGTGTGCCAGACAGTCACAGCCCTTAAGGACAAACAACATGCCTGATACACTTGTAATAAGTGACTCCATAGTCAGACACATTGATGTCCCTCTCACCAGACTGAACAAGGAAAAGGTTACAGTAAGCTGCCTGTTGGCCACTACAATCAGCCACATAACACAAGCATGCAGGTCCCTCCAAAGCAAGTACAAATATGACTCAGTCATTGTCCATGCTGGTGTGAATGACCTGAGACGTACCTCCCTGGACTACATGAAAAGAGACATAGAGGACCTCTCTGATTATGTAGCCGAGGCTGGTATGACCCTGACCCTGAGCAGCATCTTACTCTCACCAAGAATGATGCCACAGTACAAACACAGAATGATCAGCTTTAACAATTGGCTCAATTACTGGTGTCATTCCAAGGGGATCCAATGTCTGTCTGCTTGGGATGACATGCTTGACAAGCCACGCTGCTATGCCAGGGATGGCTTGCACCTGTCACCCCTGGGCTTCTGGATATTGGCTAAGGCTCTTGCCACCTCCATAGTGCCTTTGTTAGGCAAGGCTCAAAAGACAAACCCACCTCCCTAGAAAACATAAGTGGAAAAAAAATAACGGTAATGCTGCTCAACGCCAGAAGTCTAAACCTCAAGATGCACGCTCTCGAGGCCCTCCCCAGTATGGAGAACATCGATGTCTGTGCAGTGATGGAAACCTGCTATAAGGCTCCTGAGAGCACCCCAGCACTACCAGGTTATACCTCATATCATGCTTTTCAGCCCGAAAACCTGGACCAAACAACAAAAGGAGGGGGATATCCATATTCATCAAAGATACCCATACCTCCAGGTTACTGACAACGCACGAAGCATCAGAGACCATCCATGTGCAACTAACCGTAGGCAAAACTGCTGTACAGTTTGTAGCATGCTACAGACCACCCTCTCAAACCCAGGAACCCCACTCAGCCTGCCTGAAGACACTGGAGAGTATGAATGTATCTCCAAATACCAAACAAGGTACTCACAAATTACCACATAGGTGGTAATCCATTACGTACAGAAGAAGTAATCAGGGACCTAGGGACACAAGTGGACAGTAACCTCTCATGTGACACTCACATTGCCAAGGTGGCTAGGAAGACCTTCTATATTGGCCACCTTATCATGAAAGGATTCACATCTACATCAAGAGAGGTCATTGTGCCCTTATACTCTTCTCTTATCAGGCCCATAATTGAGTACAATGCCCCATTTGAGATGTACCTTACCCGACACCTGCAGCAGTTAGAAAGACCCCAAAAGTACCTCACCAAGAGGATAAACCAAACCCACACACATTGCCAGCATCCAACCTGACAGGTTCAGTGCAACCCCCCCCCCCCCCCCACCAAAATGCCAAATATCTATCCCAGCAGAGTGCTGGCCCCCTGACATTGCAGATGCTGAGGTAACAGCCAGCATCTTCAAAGCAAAACACACAGCATCAATGGTACGAGATGGTGTCCTGGGCTGCGTCCAACATGAACTCCAAGAAGAATGGAACACCAAATAACACTACTGTTCAGTCTCAGCCTTACCACAGGATATGTACCCAAAGAGCAGTGTACAGCAACAGTGGTCCCTCTCCACAAAGGTGGTGCCTGAATGGATACTGCAAACTATCACCCCAGAATCCTGACAAGCTTGGTCTGCAAAGCTATGGAAAGGATCATCATGGACCTCGGAAATAAAGATATTGGGGACCTGCAGACACTGGATCCTACCCAGTGTGGCTTTCATAAGGGCAGATCCTGCCCCTTAAACATGTTTGACTCATTTGAAACAGTCATCAAGGCCATTGATGAGGAGAATGTGGTCCACACAGCCTATCTGGACCTTGCAAAAGCCTTCCATACAATACCCCACGTGCTCATTATAGATAAGCTCACCAGCTTAAATATAAACCCCTATGCCAGTAGATGGGTTGCAAACAGGCTCAAGGACAGAACTGACATGGTCAGAAATGCTGCAGCCATGTCAGACTGAAAACCAGCTACAACTGGCATCCCACAAGGCTCGGTCCTGGGACCTCCCTTGTTTGGTATATATTTCCCATAGGTACAAGCCAACATGGAAGGACTGTGTCTGAACAAGTTTGCAGATGACTACAAACTGGGCACCATATCTGACCCTCCAGCTGACACAAGCATCTTACAAAAGGGCCACATAGAAACAGACAGCTGGTGCCAGAGCCATGTCATCAAGCTAAATGCAGAAAAGTGTATAGTCATCCCCAATGGAAAAACAGTAAGTGCCCACCAATTACCACACAGGTGTTAACCCATTAAGTATTTTAGAAGTGATAAGAGACCTGGGGACACAAGTTGATAGATATCTTGCATTTGACAACCATGTGGCTGTAGTGGTTACAGAAACATACCATATACCCACCTAATCATGAAGGTATTCACATCTAAATCAGGGGAGGTCATTGTGCCTCTTCAGTCATCCTTCATCAGCCTCACAATTGAGTACAATGACCCCTGTGGGATGTACCTCAGCAGACACCTACAGCAACTGGAAAGACCCCAAAAGTACCTCACCAGGAGGATCAAAGAGCTCTAACAGATGCCATGTGTTGCCTGATTAAACAAACTGCAGCTCCACACAGTGCCATACTGCCTGCTCAGAGGCAATCTGTGCCTGATGTATAAAGCCATGTCCAAGCTGGAATCAATGAACATGCCGCACCTTGTAAAATCTGAATGCCAGTGAGCTATGCACATGAGAGACCTGAACCCCAACACTGACATAAATAGGACATGCTGTAGTGATTGATCCATAACCCAGAAGCTCCCTCCACTCTTGAGTAAACTCCCAGTACAGGTTAGCCAGAGAGTCCCTCATTGACTCTCCTCAAGAGGAATATTGATGAGTGGATGGGAGATGGTAGGTTTACCCTAGGTATCACTGTTATGTCACGGGTAGACAGAGGCGCAGTATACTAACCTTGAAATATGTCATGGCAAACTCCAGTTACAATGTGTGTTGAAGGACAAACACACTCTCTGACTAGAAATGGCCTAGGGCACATAGCTAGTGTTTGTCAATGTCCACCCAAGTTGCAGAATACACTACCAATGTTGGACAAGCCTGGTTTAAGTAGTCCATATCTGAACAAAATCCAACATGGTCATATTTGCACAACTGGCCCTTAACCAGTCTGGTGTGCTCACTATGAATATTTAAAGCAGTGATAGGACTGAAACCCAGGATACTGTCCACCACAGTGAAAGTACTGAACCAGTACACTATACGATATTACAGTGTTTGGTCAGTATGAAAGGATGTTGACAACTGTATGCAAACTATCCCATGGAAACCCTGCAGGCACAGTATAATCCATGTTGGGTTCAGACACAAAGCAGTTGGGCAGTAAGTACACAACATGACTTCCAACACACAACTATAAATGTGAAATATTGTTGAAGTTCACACACAACCACAAATGTGGTGGACCTCAGATTTCAACATATGGAAAGCTCACACTGGGCATGCTCACACACTTAGGCCATGTCTCAGTTTAGCAGTTGGCCACACATATCTGGCATTTGTATGTGTTAAGCTAGGAACCTCCCACAATACAGCAATCTGCCCAGTGCACACAGTTAAATGACAGCAGAGACATAAGTAAAATAGTGGATCCCTCTCATATTCAAACATCTTCCACAGATACCCAAGTTGTTCATACAAACAGGGAAAGCTATGCCAATAAAGACTTGCAAACAGTTTATCAGCAACAAACATTGTGCATCTGAAAATTAAACATATTGGTGTAGAGGTCAATACTAGGCTGTTTGCCCTAGGGAATACATAAGCTTAGCCAGAGTGTGTTTGGTGTCTGCCTCACCAGTACAGTAGGCTACTGTGCCTCTGTAAAGTAGGTCACAGAAGGCACTGTTTAAAGCTAGTGTGCTGTGCCTCCATCAAGCAGGGACACAGTGGAGATCCTAGGGGTTGAATTTGCAATGTCACATCCATGTGGCTGGTGTTTGCTGGAAAAGGGTTGACGAGGACTTATAACAGTAATTGGGCGTCAATTACAGACTGAGGGGAGCCTTATCTGCAGTGTCTGGACAATTTCACTGTCAACACTTTGAAGTGATGATTTTGAGGGATTGAAGTGTCTTGCCAATACTGTTCAGAAACGTCCTCCCTCTGTGGGATATTGCTCTGTAATGTATTAGTTCCCTCCTTCTGTTGTACTGCTTATATATGGCTGGTGTACACCAGACATGTCTTCTGTTGTGGAGGAGTCTTGGGTTTATTTGGGATAGCATGATCAATGCAAACCTTCCGGATGCTCATAGAATGCAATTGTCAAGGATTATGCAGAGTGTCCTGTATAATCCCTCAGCATGGGTCCTTTGAAGTCTTCCACCCCAGTCTTCACAAGTGCAAAGTCTGCTTTTGATAAATACTCTGTTTGCAGTGACTTCCTTGCCTGGGGGTGGGGATGGGATATGGATGTCCAGGGAAAGTCGGTTATGGTCAGATATTAACAATGGTGGTCTACCTCTGGTGTGGAACATAGAGTCCCCATGTTGTAGATGGTCAGGTCCAATATGTATTCCCCCTTGTGGCTGTGGTGACTGGTTCTGCCATAGCACATGGATTCAAATTGTAGTGGCTGCAGGGTGATGTTGTTGAGGCCTGAGTAGTTTCCCCACTCAATATACCTGTACCTGAAGTTAACCACTGTAATGGTGTATGTGAACACCTTCATATCCTACACTGTTCCCAGGGAAGCAAAGTGTGGTTCCTGGATATGGGAGGGGTGGTCTGAACTGGTTGTGTTGTGTGTTACAGGTTCTGTGGTCACGAAGCATGGTATAAAACATAACCTGGCAGTGCTGATGTGCATATGTGACCCTGAAGTAGGCATCTGTTAATGCATATATATGCTATCCCCCTTACTGACAGATAGTAATAGATGTACATACCTCTTTATAAATAATGATGTCGGCACCCTATAAATACTGCAGGAGAAGAAAAGATACCCAGTAATTTGAATAGCGCGCTCCGCTAATGCGTTTCTCTCAAGTGTCATAACATAGTTAGGTAGGGGGTTGAATCCTGCAAATGTTCTGTGTGTGTGTGTTTGGGGGGAGGGTTAGTGTGTGTACAATTCTGTGTGAAAGAAATGTCCCTTTTGGCAACTAGAAGAACACACTACATGATGTACATTCCTCTTTCTAAACACTGATGATGTCAGCACCTTATAAGTATAGCAGGAGAAAGGAAACCTCCCAGTAATGCAAATAGCACACTCTGCTAATGTGTCTTTTTCAAGTGTCATAACATAGTTAGGTAGGGGTTTGAATCCTATAAACACCATGTGTGTTTTTGTCACACAGTTTGTCCATGTGTGTTGGGTGTTGCTCTTAATATTGTATGACATATATTATATCAGTAATGTCAATGCACACATGAGGTATGTGTGTGCCACATAGACATATGTGCCTGTGACCTTAAATAGTTTCCACGTGTGAAGCCTGCCTCATGTGAATACATGGAATTTGCATTACACAACTTTTTGACTGTGGTTTTCTGTGCAGGGGCTGCGGTTGGTATGTGAATATACAGTGAGAGTAGTCTATGGTGTCATCTTATCAGTGAGGGATACACATCTGCTCTGGAGCATATAGTCCACATGTTGGTGATGAGCAGGTGCAGCATGTTTTCCCCTCTTGTGGGAGTGGTAGCAAGTTGTTCCATAGCATTTGAGTGTATGGATTCTAGGAACCTTTCACCTAGGGTGTTGGAGCTACAGTAATGCTCCCAGTCTATGTGTGCGTAAATGAAGCTGCCCTATATATTGTTGTTTGGAGACACCTGCATATATTCATGTATTCGTAAGTAGGCCAAGTGGGTTACCTGGGTTTAGGAGGGTGGTCTGTAGCAGGCTATGAACTGGAAGTCAGTTTAACCCACTGTTAGTTGCACGTGGAAAGTCTGTGATGATTCACGCTGTGGTAACAACCTGGGGGTGTGGGTATAGGTTCATAGGTTCATACTAGGCTATCTGCCCTAGGGCATTTATAAGCCAAACCAGAGTGTGTTTGGCTTTCGCCACCCATTTTAAATTAATGTTGCTATGCCCTTTTTCGAGGTTAGTATACTGTGCCTCTGTCTAACAGTGACACAGAAGTGATACCCGGGGTAAAGCTATGATCCCCCATCCACTCATCAAGATTCCTCTTGCCTAACCTGGACTGGGATTTTATTCCAGAGTGAAGGGAGCCTCTGGGTTATGAATCTGTCCCTCCAGCATGTCCTATTTATGTCTGTGCTGAGGTTCAAGTCTCTCGAGCGCATAGCTCAATGGGATTTGGATTTTCTGAGGTGCAGCATGTCCATTACTTCCAGGTTGGACATGGCGTTATACTTCAGGCACAGATCACCTCTGAGCAGGTGGTATGCCACTGAATATGGAGTTTTGTTAACCGGGCAGCATATGTCATCTGTTTGAGCCCTTTGATCCTCTTGGTGAGGTACTTTTGGGGTCTTTCCAGTTGCTGCAGGTGTCTGGTAAGGTACATCCCAAAAGAGGCATTGTACTCAATTATGGGCCTGATGAGGGATGAGTAAAGAGGCACGATGACCTCCCCTGATCTAGATGTGAATCCCGTCATGATTAGGTGGGCTATATAAAATGTTTTTCTAACCACTTTGGCCACATGCTTGTCAAATGAGAGATTGCTATCAACTTGGGTCCCCATGTCCCTAAATACTTCTTCCGTACTTAATGGATTACCACCTATGTGGTAATTTGTGGGCACTTTGTTTTTGCCAAAGGGGATGACTATACACTTTGTGGCATTTAGCTTGAGGCCATGGCTCTGGCACCAGTTGTCTGTTTCTATGAGGCCCTTTCGGAGGATGGTTGTGTCGGCTGGAGAGTCGATTATAGCGCCCAGTTTGCAGTCATCTACGAACTTGGTCAGCTACAGTTCTTCCGTATTGGCCTGTACCTCCAAGAAATATATACCGAACAAGAGAGGTCCCAGGACTGAGCCTTGTGGGACGCCACTTGTAACTGGTTTGGAGTCTGACATGGCTCCATCCATTCTAACCACATGGGTTCTGTCCTTGAGCCAGTTTGCAACCCATCTAGTGACATAGGGGTTTATATTTAAGCTGGTGAGCTTATCTATAATGCCCGAGTGGGGTATTGTATCGAAGGCTTTTGCGAGGTCCAGGTAGGCTGTGTGGACCAGTCAATGGCCTTGGTGACTGTTTCAAAGAAATCAACCAGGTTTAAGATGCAGGATCTGCCCTTAACAAAGCCGAACTGGGTAGGATCCAGTGTCTGCAGGTCCCCAATATCTTTAATTATGAGGTCCATGATGATCCTTTCCATAGCTTTGTAGATCAAGCTAGTCAGGCTTATGGGGTGATAGTTTCCAGGATCCGTTGAGGCACCACCTTTGTGTAGAGGGACCACTGTTACTGTACGTCACTCTTTGGGTACATAGCCTGTGGTAAAACTGAGATTGAACAGTAGTTTTATGTTTGGGTTTAGCTCATCTTGGAGTTCATGTAGGATGCAGCCCGGGACACCGTCTGGTCCCATTGATGCTGTGTTTTTTGCTTTGGAGTCGGCGGCTTTTACCTGAGCATCTGAGATGTCAGGGGGGCAGCACTCTGCTGGGATAGATATTTGCCCTTCTGGTGGGGGGGGGAGTTTGTGCTGAACCTGTCAGCTAGGATGTTGGCAATGTCTGTGGGTATGGTGTATTTTTTGTCATTTTGGACTAATTCTGAGCATATCTGGGAATTTCCACCCAGGTTCCTAACATAACTAAAGAAAGCCTTGTGATTATCCTTAGTGTCCTGTGAAATTTTTCTCTCGAAGCTGGCCTTAGACGATTTTATGAGTGCCTGTAGTATTTTGCTAACACTGATCAGAGATGCCTTCCCTTTTTGGGATTTTGCTCTACCATGTAGTAGCTTCCTCCTTCTATTGTATAGTTTGTTTATGGCTGTGGTCCACCAGACAGGACATCTGCCTTTGGAGGATTGGGTCTTGTTTTTATTTGGGATTGCATGATCCATGTATTCCTGAAGGTGTTCATAGAATGCATTTATAAAGGATTCTGCAGTCTGGGCCGTATTTTCCACAGGCCCGGGGGCTTTGAAGGATTCCACCTCAGTTTTGAGGGGTGTGAAATTTGCTGTAGAAAAGTTTTACACTGTGGTTTTCTGGGCAGGGGGTGGGGTCGGGATGTGAATATCCAGTGAGATTAGTTTATGGTCTGATCTTACCAGTGAGGGATACACTTCTGGTCTGGAGCATAAAGTCCCCATGTTGGTGATGATCAGGTCCAGTATGTTTTCCCCTCTTGTGGGAGTGGTAACAAGTTGTTCCATAGCATTTGAGTTTATAAATGCTAGGAACCTTTGAGCTAGGGTGTTTAAGCTAGAGTAATGCTCCCAGTCTATGTTTGGGTAGTTGAAGTCCACCAATATAATGGTGTTTGGAGAGACCTTCATATTTTCCAGTGTTCTCTGGAAGGCCAAGTGGGGTTCCTGGGTTTGGGAGGGTGGTCTGTAGCATGCTATAAACTGGAAGGCAGTTTCACCCACTGTTAGTTGCACATGGATAGTCTCTGATGCTTTGTACTGTGCCACCAACCTGGAGGTGTGTGTATCTGTGACAAATATTGATACTCCCCCTCCTGTTCTGGTTCGGTGCAAGTTTTGGGGCTGACAAGCATGGTATGAGGTATAACCTGGCAGTGCTGGGGTGCTCTCGGGAGCCTTGAACCAGGATTCTGTTACTGCGCTGATATTGATGTTCTCCATGCTAAGGACAGTTTCCAGTGCATGCATCTTGAGATTTACACTGCTGGCGTTGAGTAGCATTACTATTAGTTTCTTATCCCTTGTGATACCTATGGAGGTGAGTTTGTCTTTTGAGCCTTGCCTAAAAAAGGCACTATGAGGGTAGCAAGAGCCTTTGCCAATATCTGAAAGACCAGGGGTGACAGGTGCAGGCTGTCCCTAGCAAAGCATCGTGGCTTGTCGAGCATGTCATCCCAGGCTGACAGGCATTGGATCCCCTTTGAATGACACAGATACTTAAGCCAATTGTTGAAATTGATCATCTTGTCTTCATATTGTGGCATCATTCTTGGTGAGGGTAAGATGCTACTCAAGATCAGGGTCATACTGGCCTGGGCCACATGCTCAGAGAGCTCCTCTATGTCTCTTTTCATGTAGTCCAGAGAGGTACATCTCAGGTCATTCACACCAGCATGGACAATGACTGAGTCATATTTGTACTTGCCTTGTCATGACCTGAGTGCTTGTGTTATGTGGCGGATCCGAGCACCTGACAGGCAGCTCACCATGACCTTCTCCTTGTTCAGCCTGGTGAGCGGGACATCAGTGTGCCTGACGATAGAGTCACCTATTACAAGTGTATCAGGTGTGTTGTTTAGCCTTAAGGGCTGTGACTGTTCGGCACACTGGCTTTGTGAGCTATGTGTTGCACGTGTTTTGTTTTGGGGTAGCGTTTGCTTGGGTGTCTGCTTTGGAGGTCTCTGCTGCTTAGGCAGATTTTTATTTAGAGAATCTGAGTATGTTTTTGTGTTTATTTGTTTGGTTTTCTGTCATGGTAGGTCTATGTGAGACTGGAATTGTAGTGAGTGTGGTTTCCTTCTCCTCCTGACAGGTTTCACCAGTACTGAGTTGAGAGAGCTTAGCCTCCAGTTTGGCTATATGGTTGCATCTCTCACATGTGTTGGAATTTGTTGGGAGGAGGAGAGGGTTGTCTGTGTACATGAGGCAGTTGTAACATTGCCTCAAGATTCCCAGATTCACCAGCTGGACCGGGGAGGAGATTGACAACTGACCTTTGGACATGCTAGAATAGTATTGGGAATTCCTTTATAATCGACAACAAAAAGGGCCAATGAGGAACAAGGTACTCAAGGGGTGTTTGTGAGGGTGTAGTGCTTTTAATTTGTTAGTGCTGACATATATAATTGCTTTAGTGAGCAAGTGCCAGGTAATTTAAATGCAATGTGTTACAGGTAACTTAAATGCAAAAATGACAAACTGTAACTTTCTTTCAAGTGAAACAAGGAAATAAGTACAGTAAGCAATGCAGATGTCACTAGGGATCCACAGAAGCACTGAAAAGCCGCGTTTTAGGTGGAATTAGTGTTTTAGGGAAATAACAAGCAAACAAGCATACAAACAAAGCTACATTCAGCAAGCCTGGATCTAGTCTATGCTACAGCAAACAAGGTGTACCAATTTCAGTAAGAAACAGTTCAAATATGCAGGCACTATAAGCCTTTAGCCAGAAATTCCCAGCTCAGACGGCCAGAGTCCAGCCTCTCCTCCCACAAGAGTGCAGACCATGAACCTTCTTAATGTAAAATAACTGGCCTGAAGCCCAAGTGCTTAAACCAGAACTAATACACTTTTAGAATAACAGACACTGAGCCCTCAATCAGCAGTTCCCAACTTCGAAGGATGTAAGCTACCTGTCCTGCCACCACAGTATCCTTGACATTTAATGAGACTCACCCTCCTGTCATAGTTAGTTCCGTGTTTTGGGGCTATCAAGCATGGTATGAGGTGTAACCTGGTAGTGCTAGGGTGCTCTTGGGAGTCTTGAACCTGTTGTCTATTACTGCACAGATATCAACATTCTCCGTGCAGAGTAGAGTTTGGACTGCATGCATCTTGCAGTTTACATGTCCGGCATTAAGTATCATTACTTCCATTTTCTTATCCCCTGTGCTACCTATGTAGGTGGCCTTCTGTTTTCAGCCTTACCACCAGAATGCAAAGATGTGCAGACATTACACTATGGTAATTAATAGTGGTGTACAAAACAATACAGTGACAATCGTAATGTTAATGCATCAGGCATGCTGGGATATACCCACAATGATATCATTACACTGTACTGTTGACAACACGATCATATTACTACACTTCTATGTAGTCACTCTGTGCATCAGCACCATGTTAACCTGTTCCTGCATCGATGTTACAGATTGCAGGAGGTGGCACAGTTTCATCATATGCACAGGGTGTGTACTTGGTATGCCTGAGTCTGCCACTGATACAACCAATCGACATATATGTGTGTGTGTGTTAGTGAGGGACAACAGTACAAGATGGGGCAATGTTGACGCGATGTGTGCATGTATGTGTTAGCCCTAGGTGTTAGCATTATGCATGTGTGTATGCATGCACACAGTTTCACCTCGTGGCTGCCATATACGGTTGTTTGTGGACAGCCACAGACTGTACCTGCCAGGTCATACAGATCACTGTCTCCAGCCACGGACACGGTACCTGTGCCTGGCAGGGGTGCTACGGACAGTATCAGGTACTAAGCCAGACTGGGTACTGTCATCAGAAGCAGTTGGTTGATGACTGGACACATGTCCCTGCTGGGACTGTCCAGAGCCATGTGCACGTGGTCTCCTAGGGCGGTCTGATGACAGCACAGAACCAGCATTGCTGAAGCTGGTACTGGCACTATGGGAGCGGCTGCGGATTTGTTGTCATCCGCGACGACTTCCAGCTGCTGATGTTGCTGGCATACGTCCACGTCGATGCCTCAACCGTCCTGCATTGCCCTAGCTCATGGACATGTAGTTGTGGAACAGATCTAATGTGTCCCCCCAACGTCTGTCAATGACCTCGGTGAAATTACGGATGGCTGCCCCAACGTCACGCATAGTGTCATTCATAGCAGTGCGATGTGCTCTAAGCTCCCTCAGACCCTGTCTGGTGTACCGTTCCATACGTGCCTGTGCCTGCATTACAGCCCAGAACATAGCTGAGGTTGAAAGACCTCTGTGGGCACGTCTGACAGGGGCAGTACGACCACGGATGCTCCCACGAGAACCCCTGGACATCTGCCTGTGTGGTACCATGTCAGGACTCTGGCCATGGCTGCTGTGAGGGGATGCATGTGCCACTGATACCACATTACCCTGGTCAATGCCCACTGTATGCTGTCCCTCACCTAAGGACATTGGTGACAATGGATGTATTGGCAGGATGACTGTGCGCATTGATGGGGTTGACTGCTGTGTACTGTTGATTGGCTGACCAACAACAGACCCTGTAACACCTCCCTGTGCCATTACACATGTATCATCATTATCACTATCCCCAGCAGTGGATTCAGGTTCCCTGCTGCACACCACCAGAGCAACACCAGAACCTGTGAGAGGAAGACAGGAAACACAGTTTACAATGTGCAAACAATGTTACCACAGATGCACATGGGCACATGCACACATGCGCACATGCACACATGCACACATGGGCACATGCACACATGGGCACATGCACACTCCTCAGTACATGAGATACAAACACACAGACACAAACACACCTGCAATCCAACACATAGCAATACTGTTTGAGGGTATTATTACTATTATTATAATTAGTATTAAAAGTATTGTTATTACACACTCACCAGCATGGATTGGCTGCCTTGCTGTTACACCAGAGGGACCTGCACAAATAAGACATTTATTGTCATTGGGAACAACTGTGCCATTGATACTGTGAGTATGATACAGTTCAGTAGTACAACAGTTGGCTTTCACAGGTCTACTGCTGATATTGAGAATATCAATCTTGCACAATAATTTTCAGGATAACAGCTACAAACACAGTACACATCTCACACATGCATAAACTACCAGTGTAGAGAACAGTCAGCTATAGATATGGCATGTTACCTGCACGCTCCATGTCCACATGCTGGGTGGCTCCAGCCTCCATCATTACACATGTCTGCGGATGTTGTTGTTGTTGGGCTGGAGCCACAACACTTAGGAGGAGCCCCTCCAGTCTGGTGAGGGGGGGGTGTATAGCTGCCCCACCACCTGTGGCAAGCTGTTGCCTGTGGATATCAGACGCACGCTGACAGACATTTCTAATAAAATCACTACAGTGATGGCGTACCTGCTCATATGTCCGGTTATGCATGCCTATGTCATTTACCCGACGGACATGGTCTTGCCACAGTGCAGCCCTCTCCTGCTGGTTCTGGCTGGTGCGGGAAAAGAGTGTGGCAAACTCCCGCACCAGGCTCTGGTGTATCTCCTCTTCCTCTGCAGCCGAGTACGAGGGGTTGCGCTGGTGCACCATTGCCCTGGAAGGAAAAGAAAAATATGTGAACCAGTAATATGGCACACATAATACTCTACTGTAGAGATATCACTGAACTGCCATATATAGCATCTGTCTGTCTATTGGGGGATACACATGTAAATGACCACATATCACTGCTCAGCCAACAACTGTGTGACAGTGCCTGGCACACTCCATACAACAGACTAGTATACACCAGCAGTCGGCACACTGTTTCAGGTCCAATGCACAACCTCACACTGGGGGTTTATATCAAGGTAATGGGTGGGGAACATTGTCAACCCATGCAATGCATGCAATGCACAGTTAAATTTCAATGGTAATGCACCCTAGTCTTTGTGGTCATACCCCTACCTACACTGCAGTCACATACAGGGAACCACAGCACAACATATGGCAATTAATATGTTTGTATCCCATTACCTGACACATCTTTCTCTGGCCTCACACCAAGGACACACACTACCATAACAGACACAAAGTCATGCTGAGCAATCACACCATTACAGACCTTGCACACAGTGAGTGGCACACTCATTCCACCTCACATAGTTGGTATTGCAATGAGTACATGTGTGTGTGCATTGTGTCATAGGTAGGTAGTATGCTATTGGCCCTGGGCCTACAGCAGCATACTGTTATGCTACCCTGCCCCTTGGGACACATGTAATGTGATTGTACTTGCTCCTGTCAAACAGTTACACAGGGTGACTCATATGGCATATTACCTATCTGCATAACATTCAACAGGGGTATGTCTGACATCTACTAATGAGGAGCCTTGCTTCTTAATGCTGGGTGGTTTACTCCAGGGTATGGCTTATTTGTGGGTAGGAACCTGTACCTCCATCATGTGCTCTTTACTGCGGTGCCAAGGATGACAGACATAGGTCATTTAGGCTGGGGATATTGTGAGGTGTTACCATGGTTGTTGGACAACTGTTATGGGTGTGACTTAACTATGTATATCCAGCAGTGGTAACCTCTGTGTAGGTAGTATGAAAGGCACTCTATCTGTGTTTTGTCAGTCACTCTGCATAGATGATGTGTTTGAGGGCATTATCACTGTTTGTTAGGTATGACTGTGTCCTTCTCCCTTTCTGTAGTTGTCATGGGAGGTACATACCGTGTAGGACATTGTGAGGTGTAGAGGGGTACAGTGACCTACATTTCCCAAGCTGACACACCATTTGTGCTGACATGTACCATGTACAGGGATTACAAGACTAGTGTGCCACTGTCAATATCAAAGGGGAGGCTATTGTACACTTGTTTCCCATGTTCCCTTCTGACACATCCAGTAGTAGGCAGGCAACCACCTATGTGGTGGTTAGTGGTGAAAGTGTTTTGGAATGGGGTATGGTACTCCAGTATCCACACTGGTGTTCAGTCCATGCCTTTGTCACCAGGCACCTGTTGCAATACATTTGCACACATGTGCCTCTCTCAGTATATATATATATATATATATATATATATATATATATATAGAGAGAGAGAGAGAGAGAGAGAGATTCATATACACACATATCTCTAGACATTCATATCTGTCTGTATATGTCTATGTATCTATATATATCTATATATGTATGTGTCTATTGCATATATATGTATATACATATTCTATCTATCTATATATATCTATCTATTTATACATCCCTCTCTATCTATGTACACATATATGCATATTATATATATATATATATATATATATATATATATATATATATATATATATATATATACATATACATATACATATATATATATATATATATATATATATATATATATATATATATATTTTTTTTATTATTATTTACACATATGAATACACACACTAACATACTGCTAAACATCCATTACTGTACAACCTACATTGTACGTTGCACTACAACCTACATTGATATGTGCACATAGCAACCTTCAAATACATATGTATGTCCAGCCTTCACTAACAGTTGCAGTATGTCCCCTGCCCTATGCACATCTTCATATATATATATATATATATATATATATATATATATATATATATATATATATATATATAGATAGATACAGACTGCTAACACATATGGAAGGTTCACAGTATCTAGATTATTAGATTATGTAGTTTACATTACCTTTGTTTCTCACTGCTGTTTGTGATGGCTTGCTGCTTGGTGGCCTGCTGATGGTTAGCTTGATGGTTTTTAATTATTTTTTTTGGTGTCTCTCTCTGTGTCTCTGTCTCTCTCTCTCTCTCTCTGTCTCTCCATCCGGTTGTTGCAATGAAACTATTGCATGTGTGGACTGGGAGTACAGGCTGCTTTTGTAGGTATCTGCACATGTGCATGTGATGGCCTCTGCACCAATTGTTAGCCAGCATTTACTAATTGCATGCAGCCTGCTGTGTGGTAACTGCAGTTCTCACTGTGATTTCAGGACAGTGCTATACAATGTTAGGTTAGGTAGGCGTAGCCTTTTCAGATTTTCAAGGTGGGGACCATGCTGGTATGCTGTGGACACTGTTCTGTGAGTGTAAAGGTTGGTATGTCTCTTATATTTAAGGCTGTGTTGTAGGCACTGAAATGCATGTTGTACTGAAACCTGAATATTGCTTCCTCCAGTTCATTCTTCTCAGTGTGTATGTTAACTGACACCTAATAATACTAATACTGTTTAAATGGGAGTATGTGCTTTCCTGTGGAACTTGTGGATTAACCCATATACAGCAGTGGCTCTTGCAATTTGTTGCTATGGCTTCACTATTTAACATTTACATTCACTCCTTGAAGGACTGCTAGGTGTCTTTACTGGAATGTGTTGCTATGGCTTTCCTATTTTCCATTTACATTCACTCCTTGTAATGCTTGCTATATTTCTTTCAGCAGCAATCCCTTATATGTTTGGTGTGGTTTGGTGGTACTGCATGCAGTCTGGTCTGGCCAAGGTGTGGGGCTTGAAACCTACAAGGGTATTTTATTTTGCTGCTGAGCAGTAGTGGGGCCTTGTACTTTGTACTAACAGTTATGGATAGCAGGCACATGCAGCGCTTGTAAACTGCTATACTGTCCTTATTTTATTAGTTGGCTACATCCTTTGATATTTGTGGGTTGTCCTCCTACATGAGGGTGTGCTTGTGGAAGCAGAGTGTGTGACAGCAGACAGAATGATATGCCTGTGAGTTTGTGAGACTTGCAGGCCTCAGATACTCTCAGGTGTATCTTTTATTAGCCTCAGGGAATGGTACATATCAGTGGGATACACCCGTGACATATTTCAGATATTCTGCAGTTGTGACTGTGGAGTATTTTGAGCATATGTATTACTACACCATTTCTGACATGCAAGTAGTGCATACTTTAAGTAATTGACAGTTACCATTATGTGGGATTCCACACCTTTCTGCCTACTGTTAGTACATTTCACAGGGAGTCAGTGGGGCACAGTTAACATTTCTTTTCAAATCAGGAACATCCCTGTAAATCAGTCACAGTTGCGAGGTCTGGCTTCTTACCTATTCAAATATGGCAGTTTTTATTCTGCTCTGATAGTGTGTGTGGTTTGCAAGGTGCTACTGTCACATTATTACCTACTAGCTACCTACTAGCATGGCTGTTTGTCTTCTCACACTAATGTAATGCAAATCCACAAGAATTGCCAGTAAAGATACAAGAAAAGCTTTGTGTAATAGCCTTCCTATATTCCCTTTACATTCAGTCCTACTATTTCATGATATATTGCTTTCAGCACAAAGTTCTTGTATGTCATGGCTTAGTCGTAAGTCATGCAGACTAGTGTTTCCAAGGTCCTGGGTTCGAGACTGACAGAGGAATTTTATTTTGCTGCTTAGCAGACTATAGGCCTTGTCATTCAGAGTGACTAAGGCACTTTTAAGCAGTTGTAAGTGGGTTAGCGCTGGTTTGCGCAGAGCTCACGCATGCGCAGTGGCGCTTAGCTTCGCGCACACACGCTTAACTAAGCACACACAAGCGCACACCCGCTTACAACTGCTTAAAAGTGCTTACTCTCGCGCACACCCACGCTAATTTCTTTGAAAGAAAAAAAATGGGGAGATAGGAAAGTGGTGAAAAAGGGGGCACAAAGAGGGTAGGACAGTAGGAAAACAAGCTTGGGATTTGCAGGATGGATGTAGGAAAGGCCCATAGCTGCCCATTTCTTTATCAGCAACAGCTGTGCATATGTGTGTAATTTGGTGTGAAATTTGAAACCTTCCACCCCTGAGAGAGGGGTGAGGACAACAAAATATGTTGTACAGCCAATTGTAATTACCAGTTCACATGTCCAGCAGACATGTCTGCAAAATGGGCAGCTATGTATGGGGCGTAATTTTTTTGCGGGTACAGAGTGCCCTTTTTTTTTTTCAGGTGAGAGTGGAATGTGAGGTAAAGGAAGTAGGTATATTTGGGGAGGTAGGTAGGGGAGGTTAACAGACAAGACAAACACGATGTATACAGGGGTGGAGTATGACACATGTGGGGGGAAACACAATTGACGGGGATGGATGTTTGGATATTGCGAGCCCATGAGCCCACAGATGGCAACAGTGGAACTGAGATCCCCACCCATGGGCAGTTGCCACTGCGCCTTCACTGCCTAGGACGGGGCTGTGTTGGGGGCTGTGTAGGATAGGCAGCAGGCACACCTGTGAGTTGCGCCACCCATGCCTCAAGCTGGCGTAGGGGTTCAAGCACAGAATGCCTGATCTCGCTACGCACCACAGACCGGACACTTTGGAGGGTGAGTGGACAGTCTCTTCCAGCCACGCTTGCAGAGGGGGGATGAGCCCCATCCCCTGCAGCGCTTCCACCCAAAGGTGGCACAGGGCCACTGGAGGAGGTTCCGGCCTGGGCACTAGTGCCAGGTGCACTCGCCAGCTGAGGTGGGAGAGGTGGGTCCGCTGGAACCCGCCTTCCCTGTTGTCCTATGTTTAGCAATATTTTATGACATTTTGGGTTAGTAACAAACAATACCATTCAAAATTAGTTGTAACAGCATGTATCAGTATTCCCATTAACCAAACACCCATGAATTCCAAACATTGAACAGCAAGCATAACACATGCATATTTTGAACAACAGTACACAATCCAACAGCATGCAGGGTTGATTGATGGCAACAGGCCATCAGGTTTGGATATGTGAACAGGGCACATGCATCAACATACGTGCAAATATGTTTGAACCAACAGGACAAATGTCCATAGGAATTAATTGTGAATACACATACCCAGTTTGTTGTGGAATGGCATTATTTGTGAATATGGGGTAGGGTGAAGAAATATTTCATTAACAACTTCAACTAACTATACATATGCTGTACATCTCTAGTAGCTGCATATATGTGTATGAAAAAAAAAATTGATTTGTTACAAAGTTCTGCTACCTAATTTGACATTGCGATCCTGTGTCTTCGTGGTGAGAGAACCTGGTATTTATTATCTAGCTGCAGATATATATACCCTACAGGTCTTAATACAGTTTCCTATATGTAACCTTAGGAATGTTGGTGATGGGACTGTTACTGCTACATTAATATACATTGCATTTTTATTCATTCACGTTCATATCTGGCTGTGTTCAGGTACAGCATCCTGCTACATTTGATTTATATGGCTCTAGACAACTGTGGATGTTCATTATTTCATACAACCATACTATCTCCATATTGCAAGGGTACAGCAACATATCCAAATTGTGGGACAGACACATTCCAGCTTCAGTACTTTATTACAAACATTTCACTGTTTGATTGTGGCTGTCTCATTCATTTCATTATGTACTGACTGCAGTATACTTTATTCAAGAGTTATAACAGCTTTCTTGGTCGATTCATACCTCTTTCTCACACTCTCACTTGTTTTATTTTTACAATTCAAGATGGTACTTAATTCTAGGCATTATTAACATGTCTTACTTAGTTACAACAATCCTTTCCAACAGACTCACTTGTTTCGTATGGCAGATTTTAAAAGAGGATGTATTTGACACGTCTATTGTCTTTAGCTTGTTTACCACTAATTTTCAGGCTGCAGCAGGTTATCTGATATTACAATAGAGGTGGAAAATCTCTATTTCAGACTTGTTTAATTTTTATTTCTGGATTACAGGCTGCATCACTTATCTAATCATACAGTACTAGCAGACTCTTTCTTCTAGTTTTATTTGAACTTTATTAATATGTAACTACACTGAACTCTTTTACAAGCTGTCTCACTTATATTGTATAACAATTACAGAAAAATAATTACTAACCTGCCTGGTGGTGCAACCGCTCCAGCCTATCACCATAGGCTCGCCGATTCGCGGAACGCACACCTGCAGCTGTAATATAAATGAAGCAATATTGGAACATACATCTCCATAATATCAGCTAAGATAATTTCTTACATACATAATTACATGGATACTTACTCAGTAGTGGGGCGTTGGGCATTTGCCGGGCCTCCTGGATCCAACGGTTCAGTTGGTCCTGCTTTCATCTCTTCAGGTCTGCATGGTGGTGACGGACCTGTTCTCCTGTCCTTGGTATGCCTGTGGCACTGGTGAGATCATGTGCCATCCGGTTCCATGCCTCTGCCTTGTACGCTCCCCACAGAACCTGGCCCTGCATGAGTTGAGCCTCAGCTGATCGTGGACTAGGAGCCAAACCATATATTTGGACTCCTCAACACCCCACTTCTGTGCTCGGAAGCAACTGCCTTCTCCTACACCTGCCATCCTGACTGCAAATAGGTTCCACACTCAGTTATGCTGTGTATTCTCACCTATGGGGCTTATATATGCCATTTTTCCCGCACTTATCTGTGATTGGCCATTTTGGAAATGTATCAGCTTAAAAAAAACTGCTTTGTCATGCTTCTATTTCCATTCATTCCTATATATATGCTAATACTGCATTTTTCAGTACAGCTGTCATGGCTTAGTGGTTCAGTACTTTGACTATGATGCACAGTATCCTGGGTTCGAGCCTGGGCATTGCTTTTTTTTTTATTTTACTACTGTCTAGACAGGCTAGGAGGTGTGTCTGTGTAAAGGCAGCTTTGATACAGGTTGCTCAACGTTGCCAGCTGGTAAGCCGGTTGGCGTGCTGCGCAGCTCTGCGCAAACGGGTTACTCTGGTTAATGTGTTATTTGGCTATGAGCACGCATATTACGCTATGAGAAATGTTGCTCAACTACGGGCACACAGTTTCAGTGTGTTAAAGCGATGCTCAACTCCGGGCACTCATATTACACCTATTAAACCACTGCTCACCTGCGGGCAGTCATACTCAGCTTGTTAGAGTGCTGCTCAGCTATGGGCACTTATAACATTTTTTTTTTTATTGTGTAAGATTTCTTCAAAAATACATGGCCCATTTCATTACATTTTACTTAAATCATAGTATATATATATATATATATATATATATATATATATAGATAGATAGATAGATAGATAGATATACATATATGTCAGGGGATTGTTTCGTGCTTATTTCACTATAGAAAATGTTGTTGGGGCTCGAACCGTGACTACCTCCTCTTTGGCCGACGTCTCTACCGCCACGCTATTGCTACTTGGCTTAATTTACATATTTAGATCTTATATGCTTTTCCAATGAGTGCTAACTGCGGCTGAGTGAAGGGCACACCCGCGCAAATGAGCGCAATTACGGGAAAACATTTTTCAGATTATAAAAAAAAATAAATAAACTGTTGATTTTTACATTTTACATTACAGTTGAGTTTATAATCTGTGGGGGCATGTGTGCTGTTGTGTTTCTTGACATTTCCGCAGACTCGCTTGCGGGAGTTTCCTTTCGGGACTGTGATTCTTCTGGGGGCGTGTCCCTTTGCAGGACTTGCCGTGCGGACACGCCCCCTACTTTCCTACATGGACCGTGTTAGCCTAGGGTGTGATTCAGCATGCCCTCATGAATATGCATGGCATGCTGACATCGCACCGTTTAACTGCAGCCTCCGTGTAAGACTTGCTAACTCTTACACGGAGGTTTCGTGAATCCTGCCCATTGACTTAAATTGGTCCTTTTTTGAAATTGCACTTTATCGTTGAAGGAAAATACTAAATAAATAAACAACCACTCTATGCTACATTAGAAAAGAGTATATAAAAAATGGACATAGCAATGATAGGGGGAATGCTTTTTCATAGCTTTATACAAAAACAAAATATATTTGCAACTAGACTGTCACTATAATATATCAAATGTTTTCATGTATGATAATTTGGGGATCCAATGCAGTAATATCCTGTGGCATTTAAGAAATCCCAGCTTTTATTTTATTTTTATTTTATTTTACTAATATTTGTTTATGCGGTAGTGCACTGATCAATACTGACAAACTGAAATAAAAAACCTTTTCACAAACAAAAAATAAAGTAAGCAATAACATAGTAGTTCAGACTAATTACAGAGAAAAAAACTGTGTATCTGTATTCCAGTGAACAAGCACAATGCAATGTACAATCTAGCATGTAATGTACACTGTATACATTAGTTTCTAAAGTGGTTCAATCTTCACTAAACCTTGAGAGAGGAGAGGATGCTTGGAAAGGAGATAAGGTTAGATGATGTATCCGGTGTCGAAGCTGGAGCATTTGGCTTGGATGAAGAAGTGATTTTTTTAGCTATATTCTGAATTAGGGGAGAGCTTGCCAAGCAGAAAGTGCCTGAGAGGAGACTATATGTGCAGTGCTGTGGAAGTTGGTTCTAGGGGTAATGAGAGCTGGTGTAACAGAGCTTGTGCAGTGCTGTGGAGGTTGGTTCTAGGGGTAATGAGAGCTGGTGTAACAGAGCTTGTGCAGTGCTGTGGAGTTTGGTTCTACGGGGTAGTGAGACTTGGTGTGACAGAGCATGTGCAGTGCTGTGGAGGTTGGTTCTATGGGTAATGAGAGCTGGTGTGACAGATCATGTGCAGTGCTGTGGAGTTTGGTTCTACGGGGTAGTGAGACTTGGTGTGACAGAGCATGTGCAGTGCTGTGGAGGTTGGTTCTATGGGTAATGAGAGCTGGTGTGACAGATCATGTGCAGTGCTGTGGAGTTTGATTCTAGGGGTAATGAGAATTGGTGTGGCTTGGGACTCATGTCTCAGGTTGTATGAGGGGGTTTGGTCTTGAAGTCTAGCTGAAAGTACATGAAGTACATGTGTTTTCATTATATGTTCATACAGAATTTGCTGAACTTTTTTGTCACTTGTGGACATGTACAAATAGTTTATTCAAGAGCATCTAGAAATTCTTTATGGGGGGATTTCACATTTTTTCTACGATTAGTGTTAAAAATGTTTAAATATTTCAAATCTGAAGCAGTTTTAAAAAGCTAGATAGGGGGTATGGGGGGTGCAGCCCCCCCACCCACACACACACAATAGGAGGATTTGTTTAACACCAGACTCTCCTCATGCGGAGGGCTATACCCCCAACACCACCCACTAAGTAAATATAAATATACACACACACACACACACACATATATATATATATATATATATATATATATATATCAATTCTAAGAATGCAGATTTCCTTATCTTTTTCATAGTGGTAAGTATGCACTATGTTCTGTTTTGATTATGTTGGCCAACTATGATTGTTTGATGAAATTATTTACGATCATATAACCTTTCGATGATATGTGTAGATGAACAGCTGTTCAATGAACGTGCCATTCAATCAGCAAACATAGAAACCTTTTAGCATATGAAAAAATGCATGTAGGTTTAGCTCATATTACAGTCATATCTATCTACGCACACACACACACACACACACACACACACACACACACACACACACACACACACACACACACACACACACACATATGAGTATTTGAGTATCTATGCTTGTGCTGTGCTCTACCTCCCATGCCATATGTGCATCTGTATATTTCAGTGTGTGTGTGTGTGTGTGTGTGTGTGTGTGTGTGTGTGTGTGTGTGTGTGTGTGTGTGTGTGTGTGTGTGTGTGTGTGTGTGGGTGTCTGGGCATATGTCTGCCTGTATCTAGGGAGTTGTTTGCACCTGTGTATTTCCTTGTAGCTATCTGTAGTTCTTATTTGCACAGGATAATAGTGCAGTCAGCTGAGCAGTTCCTTTTTAACTACTCAGGTGAGCAATAATTTGTCAAACATATTATCTATGAATATGATTCAGCAACATGAAGATTGTGCATGATTGTGAATTGCATAATTCAGAGTAGCACAACTTGCTTTGCCTAAGCACTGTGATCTTCTGTACTGTTTGCAAGTCTATGAACTCCACCTGAGAACTATGGCTCTCCAACTGGAATATTTTCAAAAACTTGTCTCAAGGCAGCAACATGAAGCTCATGCAGTAAAGTTCTCTGTTTGCCCTACTACTAAATAAAAGCTTTTCTTAATGACTTATTTGTGAGGGAGTGTAGAAAGAATAAAGATTATCACTCGCTCCAAAAGCATACTGTTTCACTGCCACTTGCAGAGAGATTATTTCCATGCAGATAAATTGCCACTCCAGTATTATGACAGTATTGCATTCTGCTCTCAATATTTTTATGTCTCTGAGATTATATAGAGAACGCCTAGTACAAAACATGACTGTACAGTAGCAACACTGAAGTAACTAGCCCTTCTAAGAGGCAATCTTTTGGAATGGAGTAAGGTGTATTGAAGCAGTTTGCACTTCTGAGGAAAAAAAAACAGCAGACAAATTAAGTCCGTAGTGTTCATGGGTCACACTGCTGTTGCTTAGCACCCCATTATTCTAGTGAATTAAAGAACCCCTCTTTCTGATTTCATTGCATGATTCATACTGAATGTCACTATGATCCTGAGGTACTTTTCCTCCTTGTAGCCTTTTACTATCACTCATATAAATCTGTATGGTATCCAGTGATTCCTTGTCCAAAATGCACAGTCTTGTATATATATTTTCATTAAATCCCAGATGTAAGTCATATGTATACCCTGAAAGTCACGTTAGGACTCATTGGAAATGGGTTCCCCTATCAGTCTGTCAGAACAGAAGACTACAGTTTATATTTGTTATAAGCTGCTTTCTGCTCCAAAAGTATTAGGTTTGAATCTGTCCACATTCATTTACATAGCTCAAGTCACTTAGTGGAGAGCACTCTGGCTGCTCTGGGACATAACACCTTCCACCTGTTTAGACCAGAAACTGCTGAGGAGAAGAAGGTGGTGTATCAGTCTTCATCCAAAAGAGATTTATATTAAGGCTGGTAAAACAGCATAATGCAGCAGAGCTTCTTTGTGTTCAAATAACTATCAGAAAGGCCCTGTACCATATATATTAGCTAATTATAAATTTCATCTATTACCCAAGAAATCCGGAATACCTATCTACAGGAATTAGAATCACTCAGTATTAAACCCAATACCATTTTCCTAGTTGATTTAAATTATCCAGATGTCCAACTGGGAAACCTACACCACCACTAGTGTATAAGCACAGATATTCCTCAACTTAGTCAATACAAATGCCCTGGAATAATTAGTCAGCATACCCACTAGGGGGAAGAACATCTTGGATCCTGACCTTTAAAATATAGAGGCATCTTGCATCATTCCCTGCATATTTTTATCACTCATAGAGTCCGAACATAAAGCCATCTCCTTCAAAATAAAATTGAAACAAGAGCTCCCTTCAACCCAAGGTACCTGCAGAAATGTATGATCTAGGCAAACTACCTACTCTTAAGTGACACATTGGCAAGCCTAAAATCCCTACCAAACCCAGTTAACTCAACTGAATATAAAGAAATATATACCACCACACTTTACCAGCATGTAAGCAGCTGCACAGATGCAGCTGTACTCCATAGAAACAAGTGCAGGGCAAACCATGGAAACAACCCCCCTTGGTGGGACCATAATATCACCAAAGTTTACAATAACAGGTAGAGGAATTTGACCAAAAGTAAGAAGAGTAAGTCCCAGAATGATAAACCCCTCACCACTGAAATAAACAATGTAGGAACTTAATTAAATCCACAACGTTTGAGGATAAGTTAGCGACCCAAGCCAAGGCCCTTTTTATTTATATTCATAATCTCAACAGGACAATGTAGCTATGTGCTGAGCTAACTGTGAATAATGATACCTACAGGCTGAAGATATAGTGAACCTATTGGCTGATAAATTAATCTCAAACTTTACTCCTCTATCTCCACCATCTGTCCCTCAAAATATACATGAACCTGGCTCATGTGCAGCAATCACACAAGACCAAGACCTAAAGGTGGTACCAGAAGCTAATAATACTGTATCAATGGGTCCTGACAGTATTTCTGGATGCATCTTAAATAGCGAGAAGCATGATTTAGCCACTCCCCTACAACTTTTTCAACCTCAGCCTACGTACGAGTTTTATACTTAGCAAATGGAAAACTGGTAAAATCATTTCTTTGCATAAGGAAGGACCTTCCACAGACCCATGAAATTATAGACCCACAAGTCTGACCTGCATCATAAGGCAAAGCCACAGAAAGACTTATCATGTAACTAATCAAGACATAGTGAAACACCAAAGACTGGGCCTGTCCCTTTGATTCATCAAGTGCAGGTAATGCTTACTTAATCTAGTGGATCAAGGTAAAATGGTACACACCACATACCTCGATCTGAGTAAGCTTATGACACAGTTCCTCACTTGGGCAAAGTAGAAAAGCTAAATAAACTGGCAATAAACTCCTTTGTTACACACTGGATTGTCACCTGGCTCACAGATAAAATAGAGGAAATCAAAATACAAGAAGTTACTTCCACAGACAGACTCATCACCAGTGGAGTCCCCAGGGTTCTGTGGTGGGGCTGCTTCTGTTTGGCATCTACTTCTCTGAAGTAAAAGCCTATACCAAAGGGTTCTGTCTGACTAAGTTTGCAGATGACTGTAAACTAGGAGCTGTCATTGAATCCCCAAATCCTGCAAGAAGGTTTTTTTCTTCAAAACATTTCTATTAAATTTTCACATATGACAAAGTTTTCCCATTCTATTACCTTTCCCTTTCTATTTATTTGCTCCCGATACCTTGGTTCCTTTGCTAGTTTTCTCCAATAAATTCCAGCCCCATCTTGTCTATTATTTGTATCCCTGACCGCAGTCATCCCTATCAGCAAAATCTCTTTTCTCCATTCTCATGCTGGTTTGGTTCTTAAAATACTCCTTGCTATTTTATGAATATAATACTCTGCATGATTTTGGTTGTTCTAATTTAGAGTCTGATCCAAAATCCCAGTCTCCCCTTATTTCTTCAGCTTCCTCCCTGTGTCAGCATCATTCCTTTGCACTTTGAATTATAGTTTTCTGCTTGAACTGTATAAGACTGTGTTGCTCTAAAATATCCCCTCAAATTAGGTAATCCTAGTCCACCTTGTTCAATCGGTAAAACCAGCTTATCCCATTTGACCCTTGCTGTCTTCCCTTCCCAGATAAAATCCTTCAACTATTTTTTAATTGCTATCCACTTCTCCTCCAGTTGATAAATGTATGTCTGACCTGTGTATAAGACTAAAGGGACTAAAAACATTTTAATGGCTTGTATCTTAGTATCCATATCCATATAACCTCTAGTTTCTCAGTTTTTGTATTATCTTCTGTTTTGTCTCTTCCCACATATCCTTAGCTTCCATCACAGAGTAATTTCTGATCCATATTCCTAAATACTTCATTTTATCATGTCCCGATAAATATGGATATTGTTGGACCAGTCCATGTGTGGGTACATAATTTACCGCTATTGCCTTTGTTTTAGCTTCATTAATTTTGTATCCCAAAAAGATTTAAAACTGTCTTAAAATGTTCCACAACACAGTAATGTCCCTTTCTGGTTTTGTCATGTATAAAATAATATCATCTGTGAATACATCCAGCTTTTCCTGACTATCAAACCAATTATATCCTTGAATTTCTGAGTCCCTTATTTTCTTTGCTAGTGGTGCTAAATATCATGCAAACAACAAAAAGGAAAGCGGACAACTCTGTCTGGTTCCTCTACTGAAGCAGAAATTATCGGAGAGGACCCCGCCCACTTTGATTCCCACCTCTGATCCCTCATATATTCTTCTAAATAACCTTATAATTCTATCAGGGAATGCAAATGCTTCCATTGCCTGCTCATGAAGTCCTAGTCTACACTGGCAAATGCTTTCTCTGCATCAAGACCCACCAATAAAAGTGGTATTTTCTTACATTCTGCTTCCCTCTGGATCATCAATGTTCTGATAATATTGTCAAATGTTTGCCTGCCCTCCACAAAACCACACTGATCCATATCTATCAATTTTGGTATCACGTTTGCCATTCTTTTAGCCATTATAGACACGAACACCTTATAATTATGGTTTAGTACTGAAATGGGCCTGTATGAAGCTGGATCGAATGGAGCTTTACCCTCTTTAGGTATTACTGTTACCACTGCCTTCTTCCAGGAAGCTGGTACTTCTCTTCTTAAAATCAAAACCTGCTAGAAGGTTTGTCCCAAGTAGATAACTGGTGCCAAAAATCTTGGACTGAAACTAAATGCAAAAAAAAACATTATTATATCCTTTGTGAAGTCATCTACCCCAGGGAACTGCCACATTGAAAATATGTCCCTAAGAGTTGAGCCAAGTGTTCAGTATTTTGGAACTTATGTGGACAGTGACCTAGCTTTCGACCAACATGTCTCCACTGTCATATGAACATCCTTTGATAGTGCACTGATTATAAACAAAGGAATTGTGTCTAAATCTAGGAATGTCATTGCCCCCCTTTACTCAGCCGTCATTTTGCCAGTAACTGAGTATAATGCCTCCTTTGGTATGATTCCAGACACATGCAGCAATTGGAATGCCCACAGAGATACCTTACTAAAATGATACAAGGCCTAAACAATATATCCTGCCTGGACTGTCTCAAAGCCCTTCCACTGTACTGAGTATACTGTATACTGCATTCAAGGCATCCCCTGATCCCATACTGATGGATTTACTGCACACCAGCATGCCAAAAGGCATCATATTCAGCACAGGGAGTTAATACTCTTCTGTGACATCAACAGAATGGTTTAGAGGGGCAGGTATATATGACGGAGGATACCACTGCTCCAGAACAGACTCGGCATCCATGTAAAACAGCAAACACCCCTGTCATATTCAAACACAACTTGGATCTGTGGATGGAAAACAGAAAAATTACTCCAGAACTGCCCCTTTTCATGGATAAAGGCAGCTTTTAAATGCTTTATCCCATACTTGGGTCCACTCTAATTCTTTATGGTATAATACCAGTTATTTTCTGTAGGGGTAATATATAATAATCGACATAGGGTGCATAAGGCTAGCACCTCATGGGCTAAGTTAATTCAAGCACTAAAAGGTAGACTGGCTATGGTTAAAATGACTTGTGAGGGCAGCTAGCCTACTACTTACCTATGAATTTAACCAGATGGTGCTTTAGGGGAATTAAGAACTTGACTTGGGTCCCTAATGGTCTCCTGGACTGTATGCCCAGTAATTGCTGTAATCTAGTTTGAGCCTTTCAGTTTTGGGGCTCAAAACTAAGCACTTCTCACTCAGATAACACAGAGAATTATGTCAATCAGGAGAGGTTCTAGCACTGAATTCTTTAGCACTTCACTGTTGTACTGTCTTCACTCCAGGCAATTACTCCTCCTAAAAGCCGCATTTCACTTCAAATATCTCTTTCGGTTTCATCTCCACTTCGCCATTTTGAAATCTTTACCTGTGCATTTAATTTGCTCACAAGTCTCCTCAGACTTGAGATGTACAGTACCTGTAGTCCTACTGAAGTCCAGAAATATTACATCTAGAGAAGCCTTTGTCCACTGTGATGGTCCAGTAATAGGAATGAATTAAGTCTGAGTGACAAAACATGTGCAGTACGAAATCATTCTATTTTCTGTTTGGAGAAGAATAGAGATTAAGAAATTCTTGCAAACTACCCAATAAAGTTTTTTTTTTTTTTCTAGAGAATTCCATGGAGTAGAAGGATCACTGACATTCTTGTACTTGACTCACTCCTTCATGATTTCACCTCTTTATTAAATGATTTACAGTCATTAAGATCTGGCCTGAACTACTTTGATTTCCTTAAGTAGAGACTGCAGTATTATGGCAGTTATTTACCAGGCCTTAAATGCATTTCTTTTCATCAATGAGAGAAGCAGCTTTTCAAAACTTCATTACTTATCCCCTGAAGTTCTTTAACTTCCTTGACTATTTCTTCACTTTCATTTGCTTTTCTGTCTAATCCTTTGGTATTTATACAAAGAAAACAGTTTAGTATTTTGGGCTGATTTGTAGCATTCTCAGCTCTTTGACTTGCCTCTGCCAGTAACAGAATGTCCTACTAGTTACTTCTAAATTCTTTAACATATTTAAGGAATTTCCTTTTCACATCCTTCATCCCTGCCACCTTTAGCTCTATGGCTGCACAGGCAGACTGGAAGAGTCGTATTGCTTTTTTTCTTCTTAAATTTTTTTGAATATTTTTTCATCCCTGCTTCTCATTTGCAAATACTACCTCTTAACCAAGCAAGCCTCTCAGCTTTTCCTTTTTATAAAGGTGATGTCTGTTCTTCATACCTGTCACTCTTCTCCTCATATATAGTTTTATTTATTTTTGCCATCACTGAAGCTTTTCCAAATGCTGCCCGATTGTGCTTTGTTCTTGCCGCATTACGTATCTCATATGATTTACACTTTTTCTTGATTTGTCTTTTTGTGGGCCAATGTAGGAATACTCCATAGATAAGTAATTACTAGATAGGAAGGCATATTTCTTACATTTTCACCATACATGGAGCAATATTTCTGTATATCAGATAAAGTATGTTTTGTGTCCACATTGTGGGCTGAGATACATAAAGATGCTCTTCTTAGCTGATCAAGGCTTATGCCACGTGGTGGCAATGCATGTCAGCATATGGCACATGTGGAAAGACAAAGTGTAGCAATCTGCACTGCTGAGGAACTAGCTATTCTCTGATTCGACAATCGATGCAAGGTTAAACAAGCACAAGCCAACCAAAGTGAAGCAATAATTTATGAAACAAGGTAATAATCACACACCTGCTAGTACAGATCTCACAGTACCAAAAGGGAACAAGTAATGTGAGCCCATGCATATTGGCATCAGCTGTTAGCAATTACTCCGTATGACTAACATTCAGCACACTGTAAACACCTGCTGACAGGTACCCTGCCACTGGGTCACATGTGGATTCCATGAAATGGGAGGGTAGGAAAGTATAGCACAGTGGGAAATGGTGGGATATAGTAAGCAGAGTTATACATTTAAGTGAAACAAAGAAAATTGAAATGCTAGATGGTAGGGTATATTTTTGTTGAGATAGGTACCCTTTCTATTTGTATATCAAGATAAGAGATGAAGGAATAGTTGCTACAGAAACAGAGAAAAGAAAGGTAGGAAAGAGCTGGCAGCAAGAACACATAAACACAAAACAGTATCAATCAACAAAAATGGATGCATGCACCCATACACACACACACACACACACACACACACACACACACACACACACACACACACACACACACACACACACACACATATACACGCACACACACATACACACACACACACACACTCACACACACCCACACCCACAGACGGGTCTACTTCTTTTGACCTAACTCCCATTTGCCTGACACACATTTGCCTGAGACCAAATGACTGAAATTTCATTGGCCTGACACTTCATTTGCCCGACACTTCATTTGACTGACAAGTATTATTAGCAAGAACATGGAATATGCCCCCTTCCCCACTGTAGTGCGACCCTGGAGTTAGAATATATAGTTAGGAGGGTGTGGGGGGCACAGCCCCCTACAATGGGGGGTGTGGGGGGTGAAGCCCCCCACTTACTTTTCTTTTACTAAGCAATATTACATCAAAAGATAACAATATCATATGAAATGAAGTGGGGGGCTTCACCCCCCACACCCCCCTTGTGGGGGGCTGTGCCCCCCACACCCCCCTAACTATATATTCTTACTCCAGGGTCGCACTACAGTGGGGAAGGGGGCATATTCCATTTTCTTGCTAATAATACTTGTCAGTCAAATGAAGTGTCGGGCAAATGAAGTGTCAGGCAAATTAAATTTCAGTCAAATGGGGTCAGGCAAATGAGTGTCAGGCAAATGAAAGTTAGGTCAAAAGAAGTAGACCCCCACAAACACACTAGGAGAGAGAGAGAGAGAGAGAGAGAGAGAGAAGGGATGCTCAGAGACAATTTGAAGACAGGCAAATGATAAAAGAGGATATGAGAACTCACAAGGGCTGGATTGTAACAAAAGTGGATGCGGATACACCAGATTGGGAATAGATTAGGGTACAGACAACATCTAACTACCCACTCATTGAGATTGATCTCAACTGGACCAAAAAGATGGTATAGATTTGTCAGTGTGGAAGAAGACAGGGGTATCCCTCTGTCCCTTTTGGCTTATTATATTCTCCAGAAGGAGCACAATACTGGCCACCAAGCATGAAAACTGACTCCACCACCTCTTGCACTTCCTGCTGATTGCAGGGCTGCAATAGGAGTTTAAGCCAGTAATGCATGACAGCAAAGGCCTGGAACATACCTATGTCTTAAGTAAGCTACAGCCACTCATACATGAATGAAAGCAAGCACATAGTAATGAGCCCGCATGTTAGCAAAATGAGCTACAGCACCCCCATCTATATGCATAATAACAAATGCTGGGATATAAGCCCAGAACCTAACAACACAGGTACACCCCCAACATGTTCTTGCAAGAAAGCAGAAGCATGACATAGTGGCCAGAGACAGACACCACAACAGTCATGCCACGTATACCCCACAGTAAGCAGCAGTGACAAGACAGCTGCACAGCCAAGAGGCACAGCACAGAGACAGATCTTACAGTAGCTCGTGTGATATGTCCTGGTGTCTGTTACAGAAAGTAGCCTTTATTAGGCATACAACTCTAAATAAAAAAAAAAAAGAGGTTAAATATACACTTTGAAAAATAGTAGCTACTGCAAATACTTGCAGCTGTGGCTGCAATGGCTCCTCTGTGGATCAGCCCACTACTCTGGCAAATCAACAGAAATCAATAAATAAATTAAATAAAATAAATACTTACTATTCTCTTCATGCCTTTCCCACCTAATCTCAACGTCATACTGTTTGAGATATGGATGGTGGCAGTGACAAAGGTTATCATACTCGTCCCTGTATTGTAAACCGGTAATGGAATTGCCAGTAGTCTCAGATAGGTCCTACAATGCATTCAGCTTACTAAATGCACCCTTATAGGGTCTCAGCAACTAATCCCTGAACTGGCTATGCTACAGGCAGAGCAATATCTTGCTCAGCTTAGCACACTGTACAGGCACGCACTTACACACGCTCACAAAGGTGCATTAGCATCAGCAGAAATTGCCAAGAATGTCCCAGAAAAGAAAATAGTGGCCTGGGATTCATGCTGGAAGTGTGAATTCCGAATTATGAGCTGTATATCATAGCATACCTGAGAAGTACGAACCCTTGCTCACTGTGTACTGACTACATGCTGAAAATCACAGCTGCATGCTATGTCACCCATGTATTCCACCTCAAATAACTATTCATAGCTTCAAATGCATATATGACATGCATTGCGCTATTTATTAGAGGCTTAATTAGGTGGTCTGCCATTTTAAACACCAAACCATGCAATGGAAAAGGACGGGGAACAGAAGCATTACAAACAGGGTATCTTGAAGGAAGTTTCTGTCAGAAAAAGCATAGTCTCAATAAGGCACAGCCTTGACAATTAAAAAAAATGTTCTGATTGGCATAATTGCAATTTGTGGAAGCATTCTGCTATGATCATTCTTTGTGCAATTTCTTTTAATCTCAGTGTGAAATGCATATTCTTGCATTGTGTAAGACGGTGGTGCATTTCTGTGTTTTCTAGACTTTTCCCCACTGTAGTACAACTGTGGAGTCGGTAATTATAAGTTGCATTTTTGTATTTTTTTGAGTTACACTTGCTGATGTTCAAAAATAAACGGAGTGACTTGTTGGAAACTGAGTCAAAAGAATAGAAAAAAAAATATTCCATAGAACTGTGATGGGAAGTACATATCTGGTGCAATATACATGTGCACCATTCCCTAGAATGGAACTTTTTTTTTTTTTCAAAAAACTTTTTATTTGTTTCATATCATAACAACAGAATAAAACATAAAATTAAATTAGGATAACTGACATAAGACTGAGTATATATTGGCCTGAGTAACAGGCGGAAAGTAAACAACAACAAAAAAAAAAAAAAAAAAAACCTTAATAAAGTATATACATTATATACAAATGTTAACCAAAATGATACCATGGTGGAAGTTCAACAGGATCAATACAAAAATAGAGGAGAAAAGTCTCCACTCCAATATAAGAATATAGGAAAACTTATTCACAATTGATAAGATCAAGAACCTTGTCCCAGACCTTCTTTAAGAGGGCAGTCTTCTTAGGACTTTTCAAAATAAATTTCTGTGCTGAAATAAATGTACGAGCCAACACCTTGAAGTTGTTCCAACAGAGTTTAGATCGATCTAGCCAGTTCTTAGTAATGTAAAATTTCATAAGAGAGCATAAAAGGACCAAAACATGTGTATCAAACCTAGTGAGAGTATTAGTAGGAATGTGAAGAATTGCTAGTTCCCAGGAAAGAGTTGATTTGTGATATCCCATTTTTTGTAGGCGAACTTTTAGTGAGGTCCAAAGTTTATGCGAGAAGCTGCAATACCATAGAATATGTAAAAGGTCAGCTCTTGGGTGGGAACAGCAGGGGCATGAGGGGGATTTCGTTGAGAATGGAACTATTACTTCATGCAATGTAAATTGACATATATATAAATAACTAAAGACACACACACACACACACACACACACACACACACACACACGCTAACCACAATATGTATTCAGCTGTATATCTGCATTGTAGTTCAGAGAAGATAGCCCACAGTCAAAACTGCCAATTTCTATGCTATCTGTCTTGCATGTTCTACATATACATGCTGTGAGCCTGTGAAGGGAGGACAACTGTTGTGGGCCTCTAAGTATAACTGCAATATCATTCTATGTGTGCCCAAAGCATGCAGTCAGTGAAGTACACCCTTCATCTGTATATTCCTGTTGACCTGTGTGTGGCAGCCATTCTAAATGTACAAATGCACATGTCTGGTATTAGCTGTATTAAGGGTTATCAGAGGACTGTTCTACTATCCGTAGTGCATCTTTGGCACCTACCATGTTCCTGTCCCTTCCCACACTTGTATTGCTATGTATACATAGCTACTGTCCCCAGCAGTCACATGTCTACAGCTAGATATCTTATTCCCACAAGTGTCCTCATGTCTTCCAGATAGTGTTGATAGAAGACATTAGACAACATCATCAGTGCTGAGAATAATATTCTGTTAAAGGCAGTTAGGACACATGGGGCCATCTGCTAGGGAGAGGAGGTCCTCATCAGCATCTATGGAACCATGTCTGAAAGACGTAATCCACAACATCATTATGTTAACAGGTGGAATCACACAGTACAGCAAAGTCAGATGTGTGTCACCAACCTGTTGAGGCAGGACTGCAAGTAGGCATGCTGCACAGCAGCAGAGAGGTCAGCCAAGAGGGAAACCATGTTCCAATACAAGCCTAACTGATAAGGATAGTATTCTGCATGGAGATAACAAATGTACAGGTATCATACCTGAAAAAGTGGTCACAGGTTCTGGAGCATAGCGGCACAGGTATCACACCTGGGTGAATCGTCACAGGTTCTGGGGCATAAAGACACAGATATCACACCTTGGGAAAGGTCACAGGCTCTGGTAGTGGACAACTGTCACATTTCAAAAGGAGATGCACCAAGTTAATGACTATATCATATTTCTATAAATCAGATGCACACTGTGTTTTGGCACACCGCAAACACCACTGCATCCCTGGCAGAGTTTCAAAAATGTCTGTGTGGATTTGTGTTCTGTCCCATTTAACAAATACAAATAATCAAATAAAAATAAATAAATATCTTCTTAGGTAAAGCAGGTATTGGCAGACAGGAATGGCAGCTAATGTATATGTCTGTTTTGATATGTGCATAATGTGCAATATGGTTTGCCTTCATAACATAAGGCCTCATGTGTAGAAGGGGTAATAAAATTCAGTCCATTCTATCTTGTTTTATATCTTCACATGCTATACCACTACCACAGAGTAAGCTATACAGCAGGATCAGGACAACGAGATGATAACAGAAACTATGCAGACTCTAACAATTATCCCATGACACACATTGAGTCACAGTCAGATAAAACACAGGCATTGTCTGTCTCTTCCTTCCACTGCCTCTGTCGATGATACAACCTCACCTATATCTACACTATGGTTATAATGTGTACAGCTTGAGTGCTTAATATCCCTATGAGGGAGTTGGGGGTGGGGGCTATACTTGACTGAGAGCACCAGCAGTGCTCCACTGAGGCTGTGGCAGTAGCAGAGTGCATTGCCTCTGATGTGGATATACCCACAATAATAGAGTTTAGCAGGGGATCTTGGCACCATCATATGTCACATTTGGCACATGCTATGAAAAATTGCTAGAGCTCATTCAGCAGATGTGCTACAATGTTATCCAGGCATCCAGGCAGAATTTGCTTTTACCTATGCTGACATGAAGATGATCGACTGGTGTATGGCTTCCACGAGGATACTACCCAGCACTGTCAATGCCTTCCTGAGGCCATGAATTGCAGTGATGATGCTATACTTTGTCTCCAGAAGGCTATGGTGGCACATATTGTTGCCATATCCACCTTCATGCAAAGGATAGCACCTGCTGCTATCACTGCACTGTCCAACAGTGTAGTAGACATGATAGGGGATTATTGTAAAGTACATACTCTTCTTCTGCATGTCTAAAAAGTACCTCACTATACCACTCGACACAATGCGCAGCAATGACTGATAACCTCCAGGGGCAAGATATTGTTCCAGTAGTGTCCACTTATGTCCAGTTCCCACAGAAACATGACACTTCCATCATAGTAAGCTTGTTGTTACACCACTACAAGCCAGCAAAATTGCCCCAGATCATGGATAGTGAAACTCCACTCACAGTTATGGCCCCATAATGCCTCCTCATCCACATTTCAGTCCTATAGTGACACTTCCTTCCCATTTTGGATGGAATTATATATGAAACAGTGCCCTTGCCACAAGACCCCATCTCCACTATTGGTGACATGTCCCACCACAAGGATTGTAATGCTAACCATGTGTCATTGTGACCCTTGTCAGCTGCAAATGAAGACATTCATAGGTTCATAGATTCATAGGTAAGTACTAGTTAGGCTGCCATTGTGGACCATTTTAATCCTACCTAATTTCCTGTTTAGTGCTTGAATTAAGCTACTCCTTTTTGGTGTTTCATGGGCTTTACACATCCCAAGGTCAATAATTATATATTACTCCTAGTGAGATTAAATGGAATCATATCATAGATAATTTTAGAGGACTCATGCATGGGATAAAGCATTTAGGAGATGCCTCTGTCCATTCATAGTAGTACATGTGCAGCCTTGGTGTACATTTTCTGTTACCCATCCATAGATTCAAATTGTGTTTGAATATGGACAAGGGCAAGCTTTGTTTTAAATGGATGGGGAATCTGTTCCAGAGCAGTGATATCCTATGAGCGATATAGCTGTCCTTCTAAATCATTCTATTGATGTTGCAGAAAAGATTATGAACCCCTGGGTTGAGTATTTCTGATGCAGTTTGACTTGCTGATGTTCAGTAAGTTCATCAGTACTGGGCCACAGGATGCCTTGTATGACAGACACAGGTCACCTCTTAGCAGTCTGTGGAATGCTGAGTATAGTGAAATAGCTTTAAGTCAGTCTATGTAGGACATGCACTTTAGGCCTTGTATCCATTAAGTAAGATACCTCTGTGGGCATTCCAGTTATTATATTTGTCTGGACTGATACATGCCAAATGAGACATTATCTGCATATGCATCTGTAGATAGACTCATTCCCTTTGTTTATAAGTTGTGCAATATAGAATGGTATTCTTATGACAGTGGACACATATTGTTCAAAAGTTAGGTCACTGTTGACATAAGTTCCTGAATCTTGAACAACAGGGTCAACTCTTAGGGACATATTGTCAGTATGGCAGTTTCTCATTGTACATGACTTCCTAAAGGATATGACAATGCACAATGCAACCTGTATCGTGGATGTTGAGATAGCTGATACATAGTACACTTTTATCATGGACTTTACAACATGACCTCTAACACTTCATGAATCATTCTGTGTGACACTGACACCAAGCCATCAGTGTATACTCTTCATGGGCCTATAGTGCAGGTAGAGATGCTACGGCTTTTTCTAAACTGTCATATATTATGTCTGTCATCATCAGTGTGTGTGATGCAACTTCTGTTCACTTTCTCTCAACATCACTGCCATTGCTGGAAGTTGTTGATGTGCAGGAGAAGATGAATAAGGCCTGGTCATTCCCTGGAAATATGTCTAATATGCATCCTTCTTGATGATCATATTATGTAGCATGTGCCATGCTGGAAACATCTTGCAAATCAAGCAGCAGAACCATGCCTTCAGCTAGCTGAAGATACTCAAAGTAATGTTTGTTGTTTGCAAATGGGTGGCATTATAATGCAGTTAATGAATACTGTGTGGGCTCCATATGGATGTTATTAAATAGGGCTCAGGTTGGTATCTTACATCACAAGAAACACAAAAGATGTATTATAGGGATGGGTGGGGAGATATGTACAAACTGTCTTTGGCTATATATATATATGTCTGTTTACTCACTAAATGCACAGACCAATCAGGTCAGTTTATGGAAAGCCCTATGAATGAAGCAATGACATAAATGGCTTGTATGCCATATGTGGAGAACATTGGCACTGCTGCAGAGCAGACACATTACATACATACATACATACAAATATTTCAGGTATGGGCAATAATGCCCTTCTAGCCTGCCAATATACCAAAACAGTTATTCCTATAATAAGTGTCCAGGTTATCCTTAAAAATATCTAAACTAGTTCTTGCTTTAGTGCAATTTGGTAGTCTATTCCATAGGTTCATAGGATCATAGGTGTGTACTAGGCTAATGGCTCCTGGAGCCTTTACAAGCCTAGCCCATAAAATTACCCTGGCATCGTGCCACCCGACCTTAGTTCCCAGTGCCTCTGTTAAGTAGAGTCACTGGAGTGATCCCCAGGGTGAATTTTCTATTTCCCATCCACTCATCAAGATTTCTCTTGAAGAGGGCTAATGAGACACTCCGCTTGACATGTATGGGGAGTCTATTCCATAGCATGGGTAGCCTCTGGGTTATGAACCTGTCCCTCCAGCTTGTTCTGTTGATTGTGGTAATGAGGTTGAGGTCTGTGGAGCATGTAGTGTGGAGGGATTGGGATTTCTTTAGATGTAGCATTTCTCACAGTGCTGGGTTAGACATGTCTTTGTAAGTCAAACAGAGGTCACCTCTAAGTAGGCGATATGACACAGAGAATAGCTGGAATTTTTTGAGACTGTCCATACAGGACAAGTGTTTAAGGCTTAGGATCCTCTTTGTGAGGTACCTTTGTGGCCACTCCAGTTGTTGCAGATGTCTAGTGAAGCACATGCCAAATGATGCCATGATCAGTTACTCTCTCAGAGAACTATTTAGTACACCTCTCATACTTATAGAAACTTCTACATAGTTTGCCAAATTATTTTCAACTATTTTTGATAACCCCAAATATTCTCAGGGGTAGTTGTCTCTAAATACCCTGTATACCTGAGTAAGGTCTCATCATAAATCTCTCTATGAGACAATGTACAAGTTCAGATAGTTTAGTCTTTCATAATAACATAAATTTTTCCATTCTGTGATGCACTTGGTATATGTCCTCTGCACGCTTTCCAATTTACTTATGCTTGATTTCTTATAAGGTTTCTATATTATGATTCCATAATTTAGATCAGGTCTAATATAACTTATATCATTTCTGATCTACACTTTATAAATCTTTTTTATGCAACCTATAGTTCTAAAACTATCATTAACCAATTGTCTGATATGATTAGTAAAATGCAAAGCTGAGTCTACCCATACATTCAAGTCCTTAAATGAATCTACAGTTTCAATCACTGTGTGCTGTATTAAATAATTACCTTTTATACTATGTCTCTCAAATCTTATATGCTTAATTAGTGATGTGTTTATCAGCGTATTATTCTCATGTGCCCAAGTTGTCAATTTAATCAAGTTCTTTTGCAGACATGTCCTATTTGAAACATGTAAACAGTTTATCCACATTCAAGTCATCTGCATACTGACTGTAGATCACGTCAGATGGAAAAGAACAGAAAAATGTAAAAGATACAACCTAAACAAGTGTGGGTGTAAAACAGAGCCCCTGTTGGGCACCCTAACTGCAATTTAGAATTTCAGCTGTCCATTTGCTTTGTTATACTTGCCATGTCCTGCTTATAAGCTATGCAGATATCCATCTTACCAACATTACATAGACAGCTAGTTGTTCTAATTTGCTGATCAGTGTTTTGTGTATGACCCTATGAAATGCTAAAGTTAAGTCTATATAAATGATATCAAAGAATAATTTTCATTTCAGTTATTATATTGTTATAGAACATCATACAGGAGGTTACAGATCTATTTTCAACAAATGCATGCTGATATATGGTTTCAAGGCTCAACCTATCCAATTCTGACAATAATTCATCCAAAATAACCTTCTCCATTATTTTTTCACAATAAAGTAAACTTATGTCTGTATACTCAAGTTTTGTCCTATTCTGTTTCCCCTTAAAATCAGATTTAATATGTGCATGTCTCCAATCTTGAGGAATCTGCCCAAACTTAAATGGCCTATTGAATAACAGATGTAATGGTACTGTTGGTTCATGCTGAAATGCTCTCAGGTCATTATTATTAATTCTGTATCCTCCCTGTGCTTTGTTTGGGTCTATTTCTCATAGTTCTTTTACAATATAATCTAATTTAATTTCAGTATCTGAATTTAACCTGGATGCTACTTGGACAGTTAATCACCCCCTTTGTGGAGCCAAACTGCTTTGTATGAAATGTTTTATATATATATCAATAATCTGTTGCATCTGAGAATAAATTTTAGACTCTACAAACAGTTTAATAATTTATATGTGTCTACTTCTACTACATCTTATGTTATCTAAAAAATGGTTTCATATACTGCTCAATAGTTTTATATAAATTTTCTTCAAAATGTTCTTGATCTTGTCTAACAATATGTTTAATTTGTCTGTCTGGCTTGTTTATTTGAATTTTCAAGCTTATTGTTCAGCCTGTTTTCCATTTTTTTTCTCTCACCTTAAGCACATATCTTGTTCTTATGGAAATATATCCTCCTCATCTTGTGTGCCTTAATCCTGTTGTTAAACATTTTTTTGATTTTTTTTTACATTAATTTTTTTTTTACCAAAACTTGCTATATTCATTCTGCAGTTTTTCCAATGAACACATCACTCCAATTACCTTTACACTGTTTCTCATCCATGTAGTCTGTCATTAATCTTCTGCGCACTGATTTTTGTTTCAGTTTGATAAGTGTGATATCTCTTTTTACACAAAAATTGTTTGCCAACTGCCGTCTGGTTAGCCCTGCATGTATCCCATCATTTTACTATTTTCATTCCACCACTTGCCGCCATGTCATGATACCGGGCTTAAAGAAGATGCCTGTATGGTCACTAAGTGCTGATTCATGAATGACACTACTGCTCGTAGTATCTTTGTCTGTTGTTACTCCTAAAGTTTCCTTGTTCTGTTTGGTGTTATAGTGATATCCACCCTGTTGTGCACTTAATGCTTTTTACAACAATAAACAACCCAAAAAAGGGAACTGAGCAGCAAAGAAAGCACTAAGAAACACAACAACCCACTCAGTGACACTCGCTGGGTCCAATAAAGGCAGACAGTTCACCAGTTAACACACTGAAGTCTTCGGGATAAAAACAAAGTTGTTTATTGTAGTACAAATACCAAAATCACAGGTTCCAAAACACAGATTAAGTGCTTTCATTCCTCACAAGGGAACTTCTTCAGAATAACTACTGTTTGACTGCTCTTCACTTTTATACTGTCTAATAGTTTAATTAACAGTCATTCAATAATCACTTCATTCACATTTAAGGGCATAGTCTAAAAAACTGCACCAAGTGTAAAATACATACACTGCATTCTAAAACATTTACGGATAAAAAACTGTGTACATAGAAACAAAATAAATTTGAACTAACAATGTCACAGTAACAAAGCCCTCCTTCTGAGAGCAGAAACTAGTGAAATGTATTCATTTAATCCTGGTGGAGTACCAGCATCTAAATTCAGCTGCCACATCAATTCTTTATACTTAAGGGAAGCCCCCAGTCCCCTCCCCTTTCTGGAAGACATGCTTTTTCCAACACCCAAAACCTGAACTTGGCTTGCTTGTAAGTTAAAGTGTATTTGTATAAAGTGTTTGTTTCTTTTTGCTTATTAATCTCATAGGAATGTTCATACATCCTTTGTTTCAACTTTCTCTGTCTTCCCAATGTAGTATGATGGACATTGTATGCAATAAGCTACGTACACTACTCCTGTTGTATTACAGTTGTAGTATCCTTTCCCTGCCAATGTTCTTAAATGATCTCCAATGCATATATCCTCCTTATTTTCTATATATGCACACTGGGCATATGCCCCACATTTTAAGTACCATGTTTGTTTTTCCCTGGTTTTTGATCTATAACCCTTTCAAAATATTTTTTAAGTTTTGGCTCCTTTTATATCCGAATTTTAATGTCTTAACAAACACATCCAGACTAGTGGGCATTCTGGAAAACAGTTCCCATTATTTTATAATAGGTTCTTTGACTTTCTTAGTGTCTGAATGGTAGTCTATAGCCATAAATAATTCCCCCTTATTACCCGTATGTTCCATTTGCAGATCATACTGTGGAACTGCTTGCAGCACATTACTGTGTCCCAAAAGGGCTACATATTTTTTACCCCAATTAGTAAAAATGTCTTCCTTGGTTACTTTAAACTCAGTGGGTATCCCCTTTCTATAAACAGTTGTTCAATATAATTCAACTCCTTGATTAAGTCCTCCATGTAAGTGGTCATGCATGCGTCTCTCACCATCTGCCCCTTTATTGTTCATTTTTTGCATAAGGGGATGCCCACTCCGGAAATGAAGATATGAGTTGGAAAAGGTTTCTGTACAATACAACGTGGATATATACTTGTTCAATGTTTCTATCCTTTCTAATTTTCACATCCAAATAGTGGATCTCCTATGTATCCACGTTGTGGGTAAAGGAAAGGAAACTAGCGGTATTGTCAATATAGGTAATAAAATTCACTATATTCTCCAAAGGTCCCTTCCAGACGATAAAAATATTGTCCAGAAAATGAAAATAATATCTAACGTTGTTTTATTTTTGTTTTCTGGAGGACTTAATCAAGTAAAAAGGGTGATAAATCAAAAACCAGGGAAAAACAAAGATGGCACTTATAAATATGGGGCTTGTGCCCAGTGTGCATATATAGAAAATAAGGAAGATATATCCATTGGAGACAATTTAAGAACATTGGTAGGGAAGGTATATTGCAACTGTAATACAACAGTAGTATATATAGCTTATTGCATACAATGTCCATCATACTACATTGGGAAGACAGAGAGAAAGTTAAAACAATGGATTCACTTTAGAAGTTCGAAATTCTTAAATGTTGAAATTCAGTATTTCAGGCTCATAAACTGGAATCCTGAAAAGAGCGAAAGCCCAGAAGTGTGAAATTCAAAACCTCAAATACTGGAGGTTTTGAATTTTGCGCTTGTGAGGTTCCGCTGGGGTTACGGATTCAGGTAAGTGTGTGTGTTAATGGTTTTGGGTAGGGGCTGTGGTGTGTGTTAGTGTGTTTTGTTGCTGTGAGGTGTGTATGTGAGCAGAATGTAGCTTGTGTGGTGGTATCGTGTGTGTGTTTGTGTGTAGTATGACCTTGGAGTTAAAATATTTCAGTAGGGGGGGTGTGGGGGGGTGCAACGGGGCTTGTCACCCTGCTTTTATGTAGTTGAAAACTTGTGTTTGTATGTGGGGAGGATGGTGTGTGTGTGTGTGTGTGTGTGTGTGTGTGTGTGTGTGTGTATGTGCGTGTGCGTGTGCGTGTGTGTGTGTGTGTGTGTGTGTGTGTGTGTGTGTGTGTGTGTAGTACTAGTGTGAAATTCAAAATCTCCGGTGTGCAAGATTTTGAATTTCGCATGTCCGAGTTTTCTATGTTTTAAAGCTCCGACTTTATAGCTTTGAAATACTGAATTCTGACATTTCATATGAAGTAAATCCAAAACAACAGATATATGAACATTCCTATGGGATTAATAAGCAAAAAAAGCAAATGCTTTATACAAACACACTTCAACTTGCAAGCAAGCCAAGTTCAAGTTTTGGGTGTTGGAAAAGTATGCCTTCCAGAAAGTGGTGGGAACTGGGAATCTTCCCTTGAGTATAAAGAATTGATGTGGCAGCTGAATTTAGATGCTGAGTTTAAATACATTTCACTAATTTCTGCTCTCAAAAGGATGGCTTTGTTACTGTGACATGGTTAATTCAAATTTATTTTATTTCTATGTACACAGTTTTTTATCTGTAAATGTTTTAGAATGTAGTGTGTGTATTTTACACTTGGTGCAGTTTTTTAGACTACACCTTTAAATGTGAATGAAGTGATAATTGAATGACTGTTAATAAAACTATTAGAGAGCATAAAAGTGAAGAGCAGTCAAACAGTAGTTATTCTGAAGAAGTTCCCTTGTGATGAATGAAAGCGCTTAATCTGTGTTTTGGAACCTGTGATTTTGATGTTTGTACTAGAATAAATTACGTCATTTTTATGCAGAAGATGTCAATGTGTTAACTGGTGAACTGTCTGCCTTTATTGGACCCAGCGAGTGTCACTGAGTGGGTTGTTGTGTTTCTTTTTACAACAATAAACCATAACCTGCTTCCAAACATGTATCATTGTATTTCATTATGTGCAACTTGGGATATGTGCCTTCACGAGTGTCACTATAGGATATTTTGCTACATCATTTCTTATGCTGCTATCCTTACTGCTCCATAATACTAGATGGTAAGTGAATTGTAACATGTCTTTTCATGCCTACTTTCTACAGAACAGTGTGCTGTCAGTCTCTTGTTGTGATTGGTTTAAAGAATAAATACATAAATACAAGGGTCTACTTCTTAATCTTGAAATACTGAAAGACCGACTTTCAGTATCTTGAGACTGAAATACAGAACACCCACTATAACAAAATATTACAAAACCGAATGTCACTATACTGAAAATGTAAAATATCGAATTTTCAGCAAGCCACATTCAGTTCTGTAATATAACATCCATCACAACATCACAAACAACACTTCCCCCCTAAACCTATACTAAAATACCAAACACACACACCTACAAAACCTATACATCAGGAGGGGAGCAAGCCACCCTGCACACCTCTACTTATATATGCCAACTCTGAGGTTGCACTACCACGAAAGACACTAATAACCTGCCACCACACACCTTACACTTACTTCACACACAATCACACACACACACACACACACACACACACACACACACACACACACACACACACACACACACACACACACACACACACACATGAAAAATACACACACTACACATTGAAAAAACACATCGTCTTCAACAGTAACACACACACACTGATCTATCTAACCCACCCAACTCCCAAAACTTCCCACAACACTACAAAACAAAAAAACCTACCCAAAACCCTTAACACTAGCAACTTCCCTGAATCTCCATACACAGCCACACATCATCCATCATATCTCGCTCACAAACTACAATGCACCACAAACACTAACCACGACACACCACTTCCAACAACACATTCGCTAATGCAAGACTTGGTAAAGTGCAGTTTCAGTTAACTGCACTTTCGCGATATTAGTCTCGGGATACTGAAAGTCAGTCTTTCAGTATTTTGAGATTAAGAAGTGATCCCAAATACATACATACATATAACTAAAATAAAGCAAACAGAATAAAAATAACAATGGTATCAGGCATAATCTGAATCGTGATAGCATTAGGGGATTTGTTGGGAACTAACATGTAGGGTTAGGATTAGGGGCAGATGCAGGGATAGAACCTGGATTAGCAACATTAGTAGGGATGTGCAGTAGGATGTTGCCTCCTTCACAACTTGCAGTCCTGTAGTTTTATGAAATCAGCAGGGAAGTCATCAAAACAATAACTTTTCCAACACTTCATATTGCTAATTACCAAGTATAGCTCTACACAGAAAATTTTTGTATCCAAAACTGCTACCTAGGATTCACTCACTTCCTGTGATTGCAGACTATAGTCTTAAACCCAAGCAATAATTTCCTCTGCCCCTTCATGTGTGAGGTTTAACAGAAATCTGCCTGCTATATAACAGATGACCCCAAAACTGCTCTCCCATTTTCCTAGTTCTTCCTCAATTCTGGAAGCTTCTTTCTTCTTCAATATTTAATTCTTTCTTTTTGGCTCTAGTCTTCCTTAGCTTGTTTTTTTGTTCTCCCCTGTTCTCTTCTGAAATACTTTTAATTGCTATCAGGACTTATGATTTAAGTATCTTTCAATTTGCTGCCAGCTTCCGCACCACATAATCTACCCTCTCCAGGAATATTTAATTAACTTTCATAGTCGCATGATACTGCTTGTTATTCCCACCCATTTGTTAAATTCACTGATGCAGGCAATGTATCCTTTCTTCACCTCTTCATAAATAAAGGGACATTGTATAAAAGGATGCTGTCCTTGCCAGTCTTTGCCGAACTTCCGGTCAGTGTTGTGGGGTCTAACATGCCTGTCTTTCTTGTAGAGTAGAAGAGAAACAATGTTGGTACCTAAAGCTAACCACTTCTTCTCTTTCAACTACAACAGTATTCCATTTGCTGGAGGTATTCTTTTGTGCAAATACATCATTATGAGCAGTGCTGCTTTATTTTTATGCACAACACAGATAATAACTACTAGTCTGTCACACTCAAGAATTATGGTTTTGCTGAGGTGTTAGTATGCTATAATGTATGTCAGAAGTGGGGAAACAATGCAGCAAGACATTTATATATATGTAAAAAAAAAAGTAAAATCTCATAAAAAACACAAATTCAAGAGCAGAAGGTTGAATCTATTTTGAGGCAGTACTGTGCTGAATTGTTGATGCAGGGATAACAATGCAGGAGTTACAAAAGTAAAATGCGTTTTTAGGGAATACAGTATATTTCTACAATATCGGCAGTATTCAGGATAAAGCAAATGCATATCTCCACTGCAGGAGAATTGTAGAGTAGCAGGAGGAGTTTACAAGTCTCTTGTAAGTTCTTTAAAGTAACAACTGTGAGTTCCAGGCCATGGTTCACAGTAACAGCTTTAATACCTTAAAGTGTGGGGAGGTTCTGTAAATACGTGAAGGATGAAAAATTGAGAGCCTTAAAAAAAAAGCAATTCGACCACTATAATTTCTTAATGAATACGTTGAAGTTGCTACCAGAGCAATACCAATCTGGTTAATTCAGACAATACCTCTCAACTGTCCAGATTTTTGCCTCATATGTTTCGACTGTTGCACATAAAATTTATGTTTTTCTGGAAAATCATTGAAGATTGAAGTCACTAAATCATGGCAGATATTTGAATTTAAGGCTTCATATCCTTTAGAAAATGTATGTTAACACAAAGCCTTTTATTGTAACAACTTTCTATGTTTATAGGGGTGATATTTAAAATTTGTCCATGTTTTTGGGCCTCAGTCCCTCCATTATTTTTGGCTTTTACAGATTTCTTGTGCTAAGAGATTGAGAGGTATGATTCAAACAGAAATTCAAAAGTATTTTTTATATTATTTATCTTTTGTTGAACAACTTTGTCCCACTAGGCTAGTAGCTCCTTTTTAGTGGACACCCAAGGTGGCATTTATATTATTAAGGAAAATTTGGTCAAGGCATCATGGAACTCTCCCAGCCTTTTAAATAGGTGCTTTGGGATATTTTACATTCACCTGAACTACCAACATGTCAACCAAATGGACCTTAGTTTAACATCTCCTCTGAGGGATGACGCACTCTGGAATGCACTGACCCATGACACTGCACCTCATACCACTCTACAGTGTCAGCAATCTATCCCCTTGGTATGGGAATAGATCCCAAAGCTTACTGCAATGATAATAGCTGTACCTGCTGTGCTGCTGACTTTTAAAGTGGTCAAGTTACTGAAGATTTAAAAGATTCCTATCGCTCATACTAGACCCATTCTGTATCAATGGTACAAAAAGCATTTCATTTCTTTATGTTTAGCATGATTCATTTAAAGATGAACTGAAATGGATTCTGTGAACTAGAAGACAAAGCAATGAAACAAGACATTATTATGGCAGGCCCCATGGCAGCTATTTTGTAATAAAACATTGTGGAATATTTGATACATTAAACTTACACAGAATACACACACATGATGGAAAAACATATTTTGGAGTTCCAAGGTGGAGTTTTTCCATACATAATGCAATTAATACAACTAAAACCAGCCCCACAAAATGTCCTATAGGGCTTCTTTCATGCTTCCTCTTAACTAGATGCTCAGGAGTGAGCATGGTCCCCTCAAGAAACATGACACCCAGTCAATGTAAGTGCTAACATAATTAATTAGGAAAACGTTTAACAGTACTGAGAAACTTAAAACAAACAGAATACAACATTGTGACTCTATCTTTAAATAATCACAGCATACAGAATTTGGTCCCATTTTTAAACAATCACCCCGAGTTATAATAAAAAGTGATAGAGCTGACACTTATATCTGAAATCAATAACCCATAATAATAAAACTAAGACAGGAAAACAGGGAAAAAATATCATAATGTTTTTCCTGTTTTTCCTATGCATAACACTGCCCTTCCAGATAATGATATCAAATCTAGACAGTGAGGAGATAACCTCAATAGTACACCCAGTGTTGCTTTGCCATTGCCTGCCATCAACAGCCGTGTAGTGTAAGGAGATAATTTCCTATTATTACCACTGTCAGACAGCACTTACCAAAGGCTCATAATGTCAATTAGTTTGATAAGCCTTTTGTGGCGTATTAAGAAGACAGTGAATTGTACATATATACATACATAATACAAATATTTCAAACACGGGCATTAATGCCCTTCTAGCCTGGCAATATAGCAAAGAGTTGTTCCCATAATAAGTGTCCAGACTGTTCTTAAAAATATTTAAATTACTGCTTGCTTTAATGTAGTTTGGTAGTCTGTTTCATGCATCAGCTACTCCTTCAGAGAACTAGTTAGTTTACTTTTCATTCCCATAGAATCGTCTACATAGGTTATCTGATGATTCTCTACTACGTTTTGATAACCCCAAACATTTCCATGGATAGTTTTCTCCAAATGTCCTATATACCTGAATAAGATCTCCTTTTAAATATATATAAGAGACACTGTAAAAGTTCAGATATTCTAGTCATTCATAATAACTTAAGTTTTCATATCCATGCATGCTCTTGGTATATTTTTGCTGTACTCTTTCAGTCAACCCATGCTTATCTTCTTATAAGGTTTCCATATTGTTATTCTATACTCAAGTTTGGGTGCAATGTAATTAACAAACAATGAAATCATCATTTCTGATTTCCTAGACTTTATAAATATTTTTATATAACCTATAGTTCTATAACTATCATTGACTAATTGGTTAATATGATCAGAAAGACTCGAAACTAGATCTACCCATAGACCTAGGTCCTTAAATAAATGTACAGTTAAATGGTTAATAATGATTAGATTAAATGAAAGAGGCCCAGTTGATGCACTGCACCCTTTGGGTGATATATGTAACAATTTTTTTTTTTCTGGCACCACTCTGGATAACCTTTCATTTTATCTTGTTTGGCCCTGACTCCAGATTAATTCATCGTATGAGCTAGACTTTGTTCCTGTCATGCAGCACAGATCTCACCTTGGGAGGGAGACACTTGGCTAACGTGGACAGTTTGGGGTACCAGTAAGAGAAGCAGCACAAAACAACCAGAACACAAAAGGGGACTAGCACTGGGTGGGACTGCTTAACATGGAAATAAGCTCGACACTCATGTGAAGTTCTTAGTTTTGCCTAGATAGACTTTGGTCTAGCATAAGTATCATTTGACACAAGCTTTTCTTTAGTTCATTGAGTGTTGTCCAGCCCCTTCTTTTTCCTCTAGTAAGAGACCAACGATAACCTTACACTTTCCTTTATCTTCTTTGTTTTAGAGTAGAGGGTCACTGCCACCACTAAGAAAGTCTAGAGCAGACCACTTTCTTTCTCAGATGTCTGGGGATTTTATGAGAGACTAGTCAATACTGCAATCCTAAATATCTCATCCAGCTCTCCCCACAAAATGCCTCTTCTGTCCTCATGCTAAAGGCCACTCATCCTGATCTCACCAAAAAATCTCCTGTTTGTTCATGCCAACAGCCATGGGCCATGATAACACCCATACAGATGGTAATAGGCTTCACAGGGCACACAATAGCTCAACTAGTAGAACGTGCCAGAGTTGAAGAAGAAGCCCTACGCATCACACATTTTGCACCATCAGACTGGACATGTGGGCATGCATACTGCTACAAATCACCTCCATTGAGTATCTAAGGCAAGTTAGTGTATACAGTGTTTTACTTGTGTTGTCTGTGAAATGAACTTTTGAATGGATTTAGTTTTTTATTTCGAACTTTTGAATGTATTGTGTAAAAATAAATTGCTTTATCATAAGTCTGAAAAGAAGCAAATCATCCATTACAAAAAGTCTGAGATGGAGAAGGACATATCATTTTTATATTCATTTTATTTTGTGGAGGGATCACAGACAGCAGTCCATACTGAGGATTCCATCTGTACCGAAAAGACCAGAAGTCTTCCTCCACTCTGATTTTCATTTGTCTGGTCTTGTTAGGATCGCCACAGTGGAGCATCTGTTTCCATTTCTGCCTGTCCTCTGCATCTTGTGCTCCCGTGCTAACCACCTACATGTCCTTTCGCACCACATCCATGAACCTTATCTTAGTGCTTCTTCTTTTCCTCTTACCTGGCAGCTCCATCCTTAGCATCCTTCTCCCAGTATACTCAGGGTCCCTCCTCAGCACATGTCCAGACCAACGTAATCTCGCCTCTCTGGCTTTGTCTCCAACTGTCCAACCTGAGCTGACCCTCTAATATGCTCATTTTTAATCCTCATCACACCCAAAGCAAATCTTAACATCTTTAACTCTGCTACCTCTAGCTCTGACTCCTGCCTTTTTGTCAATGCCACCATCTCCAACCCATATAACAAAGCTTGTGTCACTACCCTCTTGTAGACTTCCTTTTCACTCTTACTGATACCCACCTGTCACAAATCACTCCTGGCGCTCTTCTCTATCCACTCCACCCTTCCTGAACTCTCTTCTTCACCTCTCTTCCACATTCCCCATTATTCTGAACTGTTGATCCCAGTATTTAAACTTATTCACCTTCGCCAACTCTAGTCCCTGCATCCTCACCATTTGTCTGTCATCCCCCTCATTCACACACGTATATTCTGTCTTAGTCCTGCTGGCCTTTATTCCTCTCCTCTCTAGAGCATATCTCGACCTCTGCAGTTGCTCCTCAACCTGTTTGCTACTCTCACTACAAATCAAAATTTCATCCGCAAACATTGTAGTCCACAGGGACTCCTGTCTGATCTCATCTATCAACCTGTCCATCACCATTGCAAATAAGAAAGGACTCAGAGCTGATCCTAGATGTACTCCCACCTCCACCTTGAATGCATCCATCACTGCTACTGCAGACCTCACCAATGTCACACTGCCTTTATACATATCTCGTATCACTGTTACATGCTTCTCTGCCACTTCTGACTTCCTCATACAGTACCACAACTCCTCTCTAGGCACCCTGTGATATACTTTCTGTAAGTCCGCAAAGACACAATGCAGCTCCTTCTGAGATTCTCTATGCTTCTGCATCAACACCCTCAGAGCAAACATCGAATCTGTAGTGCTCTTTCCTGGCATGAAACCATATTGCTGCTCACTAATCCTCGCCTCCCTTCTTAACCTAGCTTCAACTATTCTTCCGCATAACTTCATGCTGTGGCTGATCAATTTTACCCCTCTGCAGTTACTACAGCTCTGCATATCACCCTTATTCTTAAAACTCATTACCAGTACACTTCTCCACTCCTCGAGCACCCTCTCACTTTCCATGAGTTCATTAAACAATCTGATTGAAAGTCCACTGCCATCCCTCCTAAACACCTCCATGTTTCCACAGGAATGTCATCTGGACAACAGCCTTTTCATTCTTATCCTCTTCCTAGCTATCCTTACTTCCTCCTTGCTAATCTGTTGCATTTCTTGATTCACAATATTGGGTTCTTATTTACCAAGCTACTATCCTTGGTCAATTATTTTAAGAGGGTGCACTTTATATAAAAATGACAGCACTTCTGTCTGTTTTCACCACTTTGTGCACTTCATAAATAGACTAGATGGGAAGTTAGGTAGAGAGGCCTGCCACTCTTTGCTTTCTGGCTGGTGACTTATTTAGACATTGTCTGTCCATCTCCAGCCCTCAGACGTCCTACTTCTTTTATTCACTTCATTTCTTATAATTAAGGACACTGGAGTGGTAGTAGAAGCTATCATACTGAGAGCTAGCCTACTGTTTTCCCAGACGTAGACACTAAGAAAGATTAAAAGGATCTGACTTTACATCGGTCATATTGTCTTTGAGATAGGCCACTTCTGAAGACAGGCTAGCCAGTTTATACAAGATCAGAGCCAGGTTTGCTAATGCAATGTATGGACACCAATCACATTTGAATTGTTTTTACTGCTGTTTTAGCTACTTTTCTGTATGTATATATATATATATATATATATATATATATATATATATATATATATATAAAAAAGAAAAATAATATACCTTTCCTGTAACTAGTGTAGTCCAGATTCAGATTTGCTGTATCCAGGACTGTATGTAAGCTTCTGAATCCCCCCGCCCCCAAGCTTTCTGTGTTGGAGGGAAGCCTTCTAGCTTATCAGTGGGAGTGGTAAGCACTAGGTAGCCTATCTACCACATAAAGAGTGGTTCTGGCCCAGAAATTGTAGTTATTGGCCGTTTGGGCAATTTTTCCATCTCTTTCAATTTTCTGATTTAAAAGCCCACATTTACACTTGTTTCCACCCTTTCCTGTAACTAGTTTAGTCCAGATACAGATTCTTAGTTTTAGCAATTGAATTTGCTTATTCATGATCAGCACTTGTTCAGAACCTGTAAGCACTAAATAAGCTACTAATTACTACAGCACTCATCCTTCCTCATTACCTAGAGGAAAACAGTTTTGGTACTTACTTTCCTCAGTTGCTTAGAGATAAACAGCTCTTGTACTCACTTTCCTCACTTATCTAGAGGAAAATAGTTTTTTATTCAGGCATGTCCAAGGGTCAGCTCCCAGTGTTCTCTCCTGTCTATCTGATGAATCTGGGCATCTTGGGGCAATGTAAAAACTGCCTCATGTACACAGACAACCCTCTCCTCCTACCACCCAACACTACAACCTGTGAGAGATGCACTTATCTAGCCAAACTGGAGGTAAAGCTCTCTCCAATCAATACTGAACTTGACAGTCAAGAGGAGAAGGTAAACACTTGCACCACACCACACTCATCACATAGTCTCACTAAATCTACACCACCAAAATCCACACATAGAAGCAAAAAAACATTTGCGGAGGCTCTCAATAATAATCTGCTCAAGCAACAGAGACCTCCAAAGCAGAAATGCAAGCAACCTCCACCCCTAACACAATCCAAGTGACACATAGCCCGCAGACTCAGTGTGCCACTCAACCACAGCCAATAAGGCAAAGCAACGTACCCAACACACTAGTCATAGGTGACTCTATAGTCAGGCACACTGATGTCCCACTCACCAGGCTAAACAAGGAGAAGGTTACTGTCAGCTGCCTGTCGGGTGCCAGGATCCACCACATAACCCACGCACTCAGGTCACTCCACAACAAGTACAGATATGACTCTGTCATTGTCCATATTGGTGTGAATGACCTGAGACGTACCTCCCTGGACTACATGAAAAGAGACATGAAAGAGCTCTCCAATCTTGTAGCCCAGGCAGGTGTGACCCTAGTCCTGAGTAGCATTCTGCCATCACCCAGAATGTTGCCGCAGTACAAGGACAAAATGATTGACTTCAACAATTGGCTAAGCTACTAGTGCCATTCTAAAGGGATCCAGTATCTGTCTGCCTGGGATGACATGGTCGACAGACTATGATGCTTTGCCAGAGATGGCCTGCACCTGTCACCCCTGGGATTCTGGATACTGACTAAGGTTCTTGCCGCCCCTATAGTGCCTTTTTAGGCAAGGTTCAAATGACAAATTCACCACCATAACAGGAACAGGCAAGCAAAAACTGAGGGTGATGCTACTCAATGCTAGAAGTCTAAATCTCAAAATGCACTCACTTGAGGCACTCCTTAAAATGGAGAACATTGATATCTGTGCAGTGACTGAGACCTTGTTCAAGGCTCCAGAGAGCACCCCTGCACTACCAGGCTATAACTCATACCACACTTTTCGGCCATGTAACCTGGACAGGAACACCAAAGGAGGAGGCGTGTCCATATTCATTAAGGATATCCACACCTCCAGGCTAGTTGCTCAGCATAGTGCAGCTGAGGTTATCCAAGTGCAACTAACTCTGGGCAAAACTGCAATCCAAATTGTAGCTTGCTACAGATCACCCATCATGCCCCAGGATTCCCACTCCTCTTTTCTTGATGTACTGGAAAAAATTAGGGTTCAACCAAACACACTAATAATGGGCGATTTCAACTACCCCACCATTAACTGGGATAACTACTCATGTACCAACTCCTTTGCTCAACGCTTTCTGGAATTCATAAACTCCAATGCCCTGGATCAACTTATCCACACCCCCACCAGGGGCAACAATATCCTAGACCTAGTCATTACCAACATGAGTGACCAGTGTTCTACACCTGAAGTCAACACCTCATTGGTCCGATCCGACCATAAGCTAATTACCCTAGATACCCACATCCTGCCCCCACCCCCCCCCATTAAGGAAACCATGGTAAAAAAATTCTCCAAAGCCAACTTCATGCTTCTTACGACAGAAGTGGTGAACTTCATGACACCCATGCAGATGGACAATACAGTTACGACTACAGAATCCTACACAATTGCACTTTATAAGCACTTACATGAGTGCATGGATCATGCTATCCCAAACAGAACCAAGATGCTATCCTCCAAAAAAAGGAAGCCAATCTGGTGGTCCCCTGCCATAAACAAACTATACAATAGAAGGAAGAAACTGTTGCAAAAGAGAGTAAAATCCCATGAGTGGAGGAGCCCCCTGGTCAGCCTCAATAAGAAGCTGCAATCCCTGATAAAAATCCTCCAAAGCTAGTTATGAAAACAAAATCCCACTCCACAAGGGGGGAGCCACCACGGCCCCCGGGAACTACCGCCCCATTAGCCTGATGAGGCCTGGTCTGCAAGGCCATGGAATGTATCATCATGGAACTTATAAACAAAGATATTGGTAATCTCCAAACTCTGGACCCCACCCAGTTTGGGTTTGAAAAAGGCAGATCATGTCTCCTAAACCTGATAGACTTCTTTGAAGCAGTCACCAAAGCCGTAGACAAGGGTAAGGTGGTTCACACAGCCTATCTAGATCTTGCCAAGGCTTTCGACACCATCCCCCACTCTGGAATTATAGATAAACTCACTAAACTAGGTATAAATCCTTATGTCACAAGATGGGTTGCCAACTAGCCCACTGACAGAACTCACACTTTGAAAGTAGCAGACTCCAAATCCGACTTCAGACCAGTGACAAGTGGAGTACCACAGTGTTCAGTCCTGGGTCCTCTCCTGTTTGGTATCTACTTCTCTGAAGTACAGGCTAACACAGAAGGTCTTTGGCTAACAAAGTTCGCACATGACTGCATACTAGGAGCCATAATTGAAACTCCTAATGATGTGGACATCCTACAAAAGGGCCTCACTGAGACAGATGCCTGGTGTCAAAGCCATGGCCTCAAGCTCAATGCCAAAAAGTGCATTGTCATCCCCTTTGGTAAAAACTCTGTACCCATGAATTACAACATAGGCGGTAGTATACTTAACACTGAAAGTGTGATAAGAGAGCTTGAGACACAGGTGGACAGTAGTCTCTCCTTTGATAATCACATCGCCACAATAGTCAGGAAATCCTTCTACATGGCACACCTCATCACAAAAGGTTTCTCATCCAAAAAAAAAGAGGTCATTGTTCCTCTCTACTTATCACTCATTAGACCCATTATAGAGTACAACGCCCCTTTTGGTATGTACCTCACAAGACATCTACAACAACTGGAAAGGCCGCAGAAATACCTCACGAAGAGGATTACCGGCCTCAAACAGATGTCCTACGCAGACCGTCTCAAAAAATTCCAGCTTTACTCCGTCGCATATCGCCTACTCAGAGGTGATCTCTGCCTAACATACAAAGCTATGTCAAACCCAGAGCTGTTGGACATGCTCCACTTAAAGAAATCTCTTCGAGCTACATGCTCTAGGGACCTAAACATTGTCACCACAATAAACAGAACATGCCAGAGGGATAGATTCCTGTCCCAGAGACTTCCCATACTCTGGAATAAACTACCTATCTATATCAAACAAAGGTCCTCATTAGCACCCTTCAAGAAAAATCTTGATGATTGGATGGGAAATAGGAAATTCACCCCGGGGATCACCTCTGTGGCTCTGCTCAACAGTGGCATAGGAAAATAATTTTCTTTGGTGTCAAAAGCCAGGGTACCTTTTTGGCTGGGCTTGTATAGGCCCCAGGGCTGATAGCCTAGTACCTACCTATAAACCTATGAAGAAGGACTGAATGCCAAGTTTGTCAAACTACTGATAGTGATGTTAGTGAAAAATAGCATTTGTCACTGGGCTATCCCCACCCTACAAATGATAAATTTGACAACTGTCATGACTTTGCGATCAGCCTTTTTACAACAAGAAACAATCAAACCAAAGTGTAGGTCAAATGTTCCAAAAGGAAATAAAATAAACAAAAAAAGCAACACTCCACAAGAAGTACTTGATAAAATGTAATGATTTAGTACTTATTTATTTATTTATTTATTTTATTTATTTTACATTTGTTAACTGGGAGAGTCCGACTGGATATATGTCCATTTTCAACGGAGGCCCGGGGAGAAAAGCTCCAGGTACATAACAGACATATGAACATTGTTAATGCAAAAAAGGAAGATAGTTGAGTTCTAAATACAATATAAAGATACATCGCATCTTGGGAAAAAAATAACAGCAGCATATAAAAAAAAAAAAATTAGGTCAGTTACAAAGGCGAGGCGCCTTGTTAAAAAGTGGTTAAGGATAGTGAGGTAAGAGAAGAGTAAATGATAGTGGTTAATCAGGTTTGGAACAGGGACATTGCCAGAGAGTATTGAAATGGGGTTTAAGCTTTTTTTTGAATTGTAGGAGTGAAGGTTCTGAGGTGAGCATGGTCGGTAGGGAATTCCACATTTTATCTACAAAGTTTGAGAATAGAGAATCCCCAGCAGAATTATTGGCTTTGGTAGTTTGAGCTAAGATCTTATTGGAGGAGCGTAAAGATTGCAGGTTAATATAGGGGTGAATGATGTTTTTCAGAGCTGGTGTTTTCTCTGGGTGATACAGTATCTGGTGAGCCGTTTTGAGTTGGTTGAAATGGAGTTGGCTGGAAAACTCTAACCACCCTAGTTGCTTCAAGTTAGTGCAGTGGTGCGTTCTAAAGGTGGAATTTGTGGCAAATCTAGCTATGTGATTGTAACAAGAAGCAAGTTTGTTAAGGGTTGTCTTGTTTAGGTTTGTAAAGAGGGGGGGCATAGAAAAGAGTTGATAGTAGGTGTGTGCTGGCAATTGTAATTTTAGCGTGAGGAGTGAGAAAGTGTTTTACTTTATAGAGAGAGCCAAGCTTTTTATTGACGGTTTTGATGGTAAGATTGAAATGGGTGTCAAATTTAAGGGAGTTATCAATGGTAACACCTAATAGCTTTGTGTGAGCTTCTGGTGATATAGTGATTCCATTGGAGGATGTAATAGAGAAGGTGGGGGGCAGAGTCTTGTTAGTGGGTGAGAAAGTAAGTAGTTTTGTTTTGTTGGGGTTGAGAACTAGTTGACGACTTGAGAACCATTTTTCTATTAGGTTGAAGGTGTCTTGGGTTGAAGCAGTGAGGTCTGCCAGGTTGGAGGCAGTGCTGATGATAGTCGAATCATCTGCATATTGAATGCATGTGGCATGGGGGTGATTGTGGGCAGGTCATTAACAAAGATGGTGAAGAGAAGAGGGCCAAGAATAGATCCTTGGGGAACTCCAAGTGTAACAGGTAGGCATGTGGATAATTTGTCCTGCCATAGAACAGCCTGTTGCCTATTGGACAGGTAGGATTGGAACCATTTCAGCGTGGAATTGCTGAGTGATAGTTTTTAATGTATGGAGGAGTTGAATGTGGTTCACCATATCAAAGGCCTTGGAGAGGTCTAAGAAAAGAGCAGATGATAGTTTATTATTGTTTCTGAAGTTATTGATGGTATTAGAAAAGGATAGTAGGGCTGATGTGGTACTGTGATTTGGCCTGAAGCCATGTTGGGAGTTGGCTAGAATTTTATTTTTGGTGAGGTGTTCCATCAGTTGTTTGTGGACACACTTTTCCATAATTTTGGCCAGGGGTGAGAGTATAGCTATAGGTCTGTAGTTGGTTAGCTCTAGTGAGCTACCACCTTTATGGAGAGGAATAATGTGGGACATTTTCCATATGGAGGGGATGAAGGCTTCTGACAAGGTATGGTTTATGATTATGGAGACGGGATAAGAAATGGCCTCAGCTGCTTTTTGCAGAAACTCAGCTAGGAGAAGGTCAGCTGCTAGCTTAGTGGGTTTTAGTTTTTTAAGAAGAGATGTTATAGAGGATATGGGTACTGGATCGAAGGTAAATAGATGATCTGATGTAGTTGTAGTATTCTGCTGGCATGGGTAGTGGAGTGGGCTGGTTGTTTGTTTGAATTGTGTGGCCAGGGATTGTATAGTTTCTGTGAAGAAACTATTGAATGTGTTAACAATGTTTACAGGGCACTGTTGTTTGTAAGTTGCTGGAGTGGGGGTGGTTGCCTGGCCTGGGTGCAGGAGCTTGTTTAAGCCTGCCCAGAATTTTTGTGGCTTATTAAGGTGTTTGTGTTGGAGGTGGAGGAAGAAGTTTTTTTTATCATTTAAGATCATTCTTTTAGTTTCATTTCTAAGTTGCCGGAAGGTTTGGTGGGAGTGTGGGTCTTTAGAGGTACGCCATGTGACCCACATCCTGTTTCTAGATAGGATTTTGGATTTTGTTTCCTTAGAGAGCCATGGTGCGGTTTTGGTTTTAGTTCTAATGGACCGTATTGGAGCATGGGAATCTAGAATCTTGAGGAAGGTGGTGTTGAAGTAGATAACTGCCTCTTCAAGAGGAAGAGACTTGAGTATTGTCCAGTTGTGGGCTTTAAGTTCAGTTTGAAAAATGGAGGCGTTGAATTTATTATTGTTCCTGATTTTTTATGGTTGTAAGAAGGGGGGTGATTTTCTTGAATTTGATAACATAGGTGAGTAAGTGATCACTCATGTCCTCTGGGTGAGCACCTGCTGAGTACTGGTCAGGATCTTTATTAGTAAGGATCCAGTCCAGGATGCTGTCTTTGTTTTGGGGTTTACCTAGTCTGGTAGGAGTGGATATGAGCTGAGAAAAGCCATGTAGATTTATGCTGTTAGATGGGGAGCTAGATGAGAAGGAATTCCAATCGATGTTGAAGTCACCTAACACTATGGATTCCTGGGGGTGAGTTTGAGTTAACCAGTGGAGAAAGTCCTCTAAGGTTTTGTTATTATTGTTGCCTGGGGGGATGTAAATACATGCTATATTTATGCTTTTATTCAGATTATGAGAATGTCATCAGATTATGAGAATGTCATCAGAATAAAATATATCCTTGTAAAACAAACTTAAATATGCTAAAAAGGTAGATGCGACACAAAGTGTTAATGCTTCAAGTTATCAGGCCTTCTCTTTAAAACTGGAGCAAGAAACACAAATTCATTCAAGCCATAAAAAGCATGAGAGTTTGAAAGGATTTGCCATGGTAATTCCCTAAAGGGTAAAAGAGTAAAGAAGTTTGATACCCCCCCCCCCCCCGGAAGACCTTTTCAAATACAAAAAAAAAAAAAACTTTTTAAAATCCTTATAAGAACTACTGTGTTTAAATAAAGCCTTAACTTCATTTTCATCACCATTTTTGATGGAATATGAACATGTATAGATTATTTTATTTAATTTTCTCACAGTTTTTCATTATAAAAAAACAGGGTATGCAGAACAAAAGGGCATATACACTACCCCAGTGGAGTTGCCAGAATTTCTGTCTTGGCAAAGAATAACTCTGGCATTGTTTGGAATAACCGCATTTGGTCCCACAAAGATGTAACGGCACTGGCTACATGTGCCACAGTTGGTCATATGACCAAAGATAGATGGAGCGGTCATCCTGTACTGCAATGACATATGAATATTGTTCAATGATTTATATACAAAAGAAGGCGTGGTGCCAGATTTATTAAGACCAGAAAAAATACCATAAACCCTAATTATCATTATGTCTTATGTACAAAACATCAGTTTTCCAACAAAGTCTGTTTGCTAAACTCTCATGCCTGTTGTGCTTATATTATATTATTTTATATATGTATAGAAACGTATCCTCCAAGGGGAATAAACAACTATCTATGCAAAAATTGTGATCCACTTATCCAAGTGAGGAGATCAGAAGCTGCAGTCGTGCTCTACCCCAAATGTTTTTCTTCTTCATCCCCTTCTTTTTTTTTTTTTAAGAAAAAAACAAGAACATAAGACAAATTAACTGCCCAGGCCATTTCACGAGGGTTGCTATTGTCTAGCAACCCTAGCATAGCTGCATGACATCACAATGCTATGTCATGTACAGACACACACAGCACTTTGTTCTCCCCCTTAGAAGTAAGACCAGAGACCAGTGCCATTGCCTATCCCTATAAAATCATGTCTAACAGCAACCTACCTCACCAAAAACAGTCTAACATCCACAAAGGAGATCCCATTTCACATCCAACATGGATGTTTATTGAGAAAATAATCCTCCCCCAAACACACATGCACACAAAAACAAACCTGCCACGGAGTTAACCTGCAAATTGGAGCAAGCACTGCAGAGTCCTGTTTCAGCATGGACGCACACATGCATGAGCTATTCCCAACCTTTAGACTTCATCCACTTAAAAACAGACTAAATTAGCCTAAAAAAATACCTGTCCTTTCTCTTGAATCCAATTTCTTTTTCTTTTAGTTTTGTTATTCCTATTGCAGCCAAAAATAACTTCAAAGTTTATCCAGCTTGCTCTCACTCAAAAAAAAATAAAAATGTTAACTTACCTCCTCAAAGGGTATCAAATGAAACCATCCGCACTCACCACTAAGGAAAGGAAATACCTGGGCATTAATACAGGGGAAAAACAGTTGGTTAATTGGACAGTACAGTGTATCCTACCAACACAAACTGCAAAGCCTAAGAGAACCCCCACCCCCCCCCAGACCTAACCTTATATAGTCTTCCTCCCTCCCTCCCTCTGCCTATCTTGTGACCTTACTCAAACCTTCACCCCACCCCCTTCACTCACCCTTACTTCATCATCCAGCCTAACTAACTAAAAGGCACAGCCCAGTGACAAATTATTCTGCCAAACAAGCTCCATTTAAATAACTGAATAGACACCATAGTTGCTTAGAAGTTAATATCTCTGCTTCATGGCTCTGGGGTTCAAAGTTTAGCCCTGATCTCTGGTCACTGCATGCTTGGAGATTGTAGTCAGGTTCCATAGTACAGTGCTGATCTCTTGTCACTGTGCGTTTGCAAAATGCATGGGTTTTCATTGAGTTTCCAGCCCCCCACCAAAAAAGAATGCTATTTAACGTGAAATGTTAAATTATGCAAATATATTGCATTTATTCTTACTCTTGTAGCCCAGGTCATGTTGAAGAGGGTCCACAGTTCACTTATTTTGTTGACAAATGAATAAATTGAAATTAAAGCAGTGCAGAAGCACATTGCACATGATACCAGTTGTCAACAGATCCCTCTTGATAGACTCTGGCTTTTGTTAATTTCTCTTTCTACTTTATTTTGGCAGCAACATATAAATGAATATGCCATTGAACACCTTGATACAATATGCAGTGCATATCAATCACAAATCAGATGTCAGTCTATGTCCAGTTTTATGCTGCTTACCTCAGAGATCAATGCAGGCCTGTAAATGTTTTAGAAAATCCACTGACTATTCTCTGCATCCATCACTAGCTGTAGCTGAAGTGCTGCAAAGTCTAGAAAACAACAGATACAGTATAGCCCCACCGAAATGTCCTGCAATCAATCCAGAAAACTACAAACCCATCTCCTTAACTTTTTTTGCAGTGAGACCATCAAAAGATTTTGGTTGTAAGAATGTGAACAGTTGTTATCATGATGAATTAGAAGGATAATCTCATTATATTCTGTGAGTAAAGAATATACATTTAAAATCTTTGCTTATACTCAACAAAAATACAAAGCACCAGTGATAAATACAAGTGAAGTACATACACGTAGCATCATCTAATTTATTTTTAAACATTTTTTTAATGCTTGTAGTTTTGTTGTAATTTTTTAAACATATATGGAAGGAAATAATGCGAAGTGATCAAAACAGGTTACTATCGGAAGTTCAACATTACCTCTACTAAATTTAACACCGACTTCACAACATTCAAAATCACTGCATCAAAAACATGATATACCGAACTCCAAGTCTTGCTCCCCCACTTCAGGAAGCATGATAGTGCTTGATCTGGTTCCATATTATTTAAGCAAATGTTCAATGTTTTGAACATCCCTTTGTCAACAGCTAAATGTCGAAAAGGCCAAATCCGAACAAACGGAACAGCGATTTGTTTCCTAGAGAAAAAAAATCACTGGGCCGTTTTTGGGACTTTGCTGTTTCCTCCACTGTGGTGTGATCTTCGAGTTGATATATTTAAGTAGGGGGGTGTGGGGGGCAAAGCCCCCCCCCCTTTATTTTGTATTTGGGCTTTTTTTTTTTTTTTTTTTTTTTTTTTTTTTTTGGTGGACCAGCTATTTTTTTTTTTCCCCTAGGAAAAAAATCGCTGTTCCGTTTGTTCGGGATTTGGACTATTCGACATTTAGCTGTCAATAAAGCGATGTTTGAAACATTGAACGTTCGCTTATTTAATAGGGAAGCCTTGGTCCAGGGTCCAAAGTAGTAGGGACTTTTGGGATTCAGTGTTTTATGCTGTTTTGGATTTTTGGTGTTGTGACTTTTGATGTAGTAAAGTCTGTGCTACCAGAGTTGGTATAGATAGTCTCAAACTTCTGATAGTAAACCGGTCAAGACATTTGTTTTTGCTGTACTGTTATAAATAAAGAAAACATTTAAACTGAAACAAAAGTGAGGCTTTTTAAATCAAACTTTAAACTATACACTACTTGAGAGGTCAGAGAATTGCAGTGGCAAGTAAAGCTGCATGCTGACACGTCTCCTGGACTTAATGGCAATTTGAATATTAAGTGCTTACTGAGATGGAGTCGATAGTTGATGACGTACATATTTTGGGTGATGTTTCTTTTTTGACGTTGTAAATATATGGCTGTTAACCTAGTTAATATTTTTATTTCTAAACTGGAATACTATCACTATTGTTGAGATTTCTTATGAAGTTTGATTTCTAAATTATAAATGAACGAAAGTGCTCAAATCAGAAATTTATGTCTGTCTAATTCTTTCCACCCTGAGAGGTTTTTTATTTTTTTTCTCTAGATGTTTTAAATCCTTGTCACAAAGGAAAATGTATGTTATTTTCAATTTGATCTGCGTACAAACCTCACAAGCATGGGCTATCCAAAAGAAAATATTTCTGTAAAAAATATATCAGAATGTTAGAGTTTTAAAATAACTCAAGACTTTCAGCTGAATACAGTTTTCTTATGCATGAAATAACTTGCACTTGGCCCCACAGATTGACATCCTATGACAAATGGCATTCAGTGGATGGGTTGATGTGCTATTCTGTCAGTTGCATTGAGAACTGCTATACTCCAAAGACCATTTGTCACGTTGTTGTTTGCAGAAGCTTGAACTGCCACCTGCAGCATCTCACTGAACGCAGTGTTCAGATCCTCTCTTTTCTCCTTACCTATTCCAGATGCTCTGGATGCGACAAGGAATTAAAATTGTAAACACAGCTTTTGATACTTTCATGATAACTAGCTAAGGGGAAAAGATATCAGTCACGGCTTCTTGAGAACCTCTTTACAGGAAGACAAGCAAGTCATTTTATTAGAGTTTCTCTGCATGTGGCAAACCCGGATACATTTTAAACTGTAGCACTTTGCCCACTGGGGATTTGGACCAATGCAAACTATCCCTAGCATCAGAAGTAACAGTAGCCAGTAAATTTCTTGCAAACACTACTACTGAAGATCTTTTGCAAAAGACAAGCTATATTCCAAATTCTGCACTGAGCTTTATAGTAATAGATAAATTATCATTTAAAATGCTTACAACATGTTCTGTGAAGACAAAGTCCATATGGTTAAAGTAAAATGATGCTTTGATGGATGCTTTGATACAAATAATACAATGTCAGAAGCTAAAGCTATCTAAAAGTGCTGAACATGAATGACTGCCAGTCACATGTATGTGATCACGTATAAAATTTCAGACAGTTAAATGCTTGCATGCACTGCTAGCAATAAAAAACACAGATTCATATGAAACATAGAATGTCATGCAGAACATTTATAGCTAAACTGGTAATGACAAATTTGCTGTAACATTGATTTGCAGTTATTAAAAAATGAAATTCCATTTTTTAATGTTTGTAGTTTTGTTATTATTTTTTTAAACATATATGGAAGGAAATAATGCAAAGTGATCAAAACAGGTTACTATCAGAAGTTCTGTATAGCTGCAGTTTTAGAAATTATTGATCGTTAAGTCTATCTGTGGTTCAATGTAAGTTTAGTGCATTTTTAAATAAATAGCACCAAAACAAGTGCTCATTACACTAGAAAATCAAACTGTGCATGTTTCAAGTAGAAAATGTAACTATAAATTCAAGTTACTCTGAATGAGTATTCTAGTCTAAAATGCCAAATTCCTTGAAAAACTCATATTTTTCTAGTATTCAGGCGGTTGGGAATTTTGCATTTTTCATGGAGAATAAAAAGTGGAATAAGGGAAAGTTTCATAGCCTGAACAAGAAACACCAAGATATGTAGACATTTAATATGAACAATCTGAGAACCAAAACAAACAAACTGTGATATGGAAGCACTAACAGTTTCAAGAAACAACAATTACTAAGTGTATTTTAATTATTTAGAAACAATTCCATTTGAAATAATTTTTAACACTTCTTATTAACATATATGTTAAAAATACAGTGCTTCATTATTTCTAGAGCATTCTATTTTGATTATTAATGCTGTCTGAATCATTATGGTTTCTTGAACACTGTGCATAATTATACATCATGCTACTATTTTAACTCCAGAACAGTTGCTATAAGTGAGATTTACTTGCATGTGTATGTGTCGGTATGTTTTCCTTTCCTATTGTTTTGTGGTAGCTGTTTTTATGGAAACAGTGGCTATGTTTCTAGTTGGAAATAATACACTACTTTATAAAATATTTCTTGTTTGATAAATTAACACATATTTTCTTGTTCAAAAGAACAAAAAAGGTCACTGGCAGCAATAAAGTTTCACAAAAAAGGGGTTTATAATCCCGGAAACTTTATTGCTGCCAGTGACTTTTTTTTTCTTTTGAAGTGGTTTCATTTTTTACATATTTTCATGTTGTCATTTTTCCACTGAATTGAAAGTCTGAGTGCCATGATTTCATGTGTACATTGTATATCTGAATTAGTTAAGACACTGTAATTCTCCTGTTGTGAAATGAATCATCGTTGTCAAAATGAATTTGTAGCATGTACTCTTTATTTTGAATATAGTGCTGAAATATTGCCTGCTGTGTTTTGCTTATCCGCTCAGCATGAATATTACATTTCAAGTAATCAGACTCCATTGTATCTGTTTAATTCAAATTTCATTTGTCAGATTGCTTTAAGAATTGCTGTAACAATTAACCAATGACAGAATAACATTATTTTGTTCTGAGATCCAAAATACACATCCTAAGTGTTGATTTGTAATTGCTGAGAAATTTGCCTGCTTCTTTCTTTTTTGTTTTACTGTCTGTTCTACTCTGCCTTTATTAAATACTTTTATGATGCCTCAAAATATCTCATTTTTTGTTATAGTAATTGAATTTCATTACAGATATTAAAATTGCTTAGTGAGATTGCACAGCTGACACTGGATTTAAAAGTTAGAGCATAAATATTACAAATAAATGTAGAAGTATCTAAGAAAATAAATTTATATTGATGGGTCAACATAGTAATGCACTCATTTTTGTTTCTGTTGAGAATATGTGCTGAGCAATGAAGAAAATCATGTTATGCTTTTCTCTAGTATAATTTTAGTTAATTAGTAAAATGTAAACCACATCATACTGCAATACTGCAGGACTGGGCCACTCCAGTGTTATATTTGTTTGGTGGGAAGGAGCAATGATCATATCAAATTTATTTTTCTTCATTTTTACTTCAGACTACTCTAGCTTCTTGAAGGCGTACATGTACAGACATTCCCATTATTTTTTCATTCTTCTGGGTTCTGTTATGACAATCCTACAAAGATACCTGTTGATCATTTAGCTGATTTCCCTTGTGACAGAAAGCATTATGGCATGTCTGAGTCCACTGAGTAAGATCAGATACCGGAAGGCCCATTATACTAGGGACAGAATATACATATATACTATATATATATATATATATATATATATATATATATATATATATATATGTGTGTGTGTGTGTGTGTGTGTGTGCGTGTGTGTATACATATACATGTATGGGTCTATTTTACATCAGCGAAATGGCACTTACCCAAAACCCATTTCACTGAAAGGAAAAGACCAACAGTTCCAACTGTTCACTCCAGGTAAGTAACCACTCAGCCATCCAAAACAAACATGTAAATGAAGGAAAAACAAACCCACTCATGTGGGGGGCTTTGCACCCCCCACTCCCTCCACAACACAAAACTAAATATACCAACTCTGAGATCGCACTACCATGTGGGTAAGGGGTGAAGATCAACAGGATGGCTAAGCGGTTACTTATCTGGAGTGAATAGTCAGTGTTCCGGGGCATTGGTATGTTGGTGTTGTCAGTCTTTTCGTATCAGTGAAATGGATTTCAGGTAAGTGGCATTTAGCTGATCTAACATAGACCCATATATGTATATATATATATATATATATATATATATATATATATATATATATATATATATACACATATGGGTCCACTTTGTAAATTTGAAATACTGAAATCTCGAATTTCAGTATTTCGAACTTACAAAGTTGCAGACTCACATTTCGGAAACTGACAGAAGTGCGAAATTCAAAACACCAAAGCACAGATATTTTGAATTTCTGCTTCCATTGGTACTGTATGTGGATGTTTAGGTTTAATTTTGGTAAGTTTGTGTGTGTAAGTATGTTGGTTAGGGGTTTAGTGTATTTAAGTGTGTGTTGTGACTGCTATGTGTGTGTTTGAGGGAGTGTAAGATGTGTGTATGTGAGTTTCATTTGTGTTTCTGTTTGTGCGATCTCGAAGTTAGAATATATAAGTAGGGAGCATGGGGGGTGCAGAGGGGCTTGCCCCCTGCTAATATGTAGTTTAGATGAGTTTGTTTGATTGTGGGGGGTGTTGTGTGTATGTTTATGTGTTTACTGTATGTGTAGTGTAATTACGGGAATTTGAATTTTGCGGTTGTGTGTTTTTGAATTTGTGAGTTGTGGTTGGGTTTTTGGCTTTGTGGTTTTGAAATACTGAATGGCAAGATTTCAGTATTTCGAAATTACAAAGTGGACCCATATATATATATATATATATATATATATATATATATATATATATATATATATATATATATAACTTTTACTCCCAAGCTTTATGAGGACAGATTAGAAAAAGAAATATGAAAAATATCAGTTTGCAGCACCTAGCTCCTGTAAAGCAAACAATCCTGTTCCTGATATAGGAATGAACAGGTCTACTCTGTCTTATTATATCCTGATTTTTCTTCACCCCCACCAAATAATGAGGTAGAATTATTTCATGACTTGTTCTACCACACTATTCCTATCCCACTTAAATGTTCTGCAGAAGGTCACATGGCTAGTTACTGTTAGCCATGCTTCTGGACCTTCACCAGTGAGACTGGTGTCATGTTGCACTCATAGGTTTATAGGTTCATAGTTATCTATGAGGCTAATAACTACCAGAACCTTTATAAACCTAGCCATGCAGCCCAACCCAATTGTGTTCCAATGTATCATGAGCATTTATTAGGAAGGGCTATATTAGTTAGGAAGTTTCTAGATTTTCTGAGTTATGTTAGTTTGGGCATTACTATCTGCTTCTGTCTAGCAGATACACAGAGTCACACTAGAGGTGTATTTCTGATTTCCCATCAATTGGTCAAGGTTACACATAAATAGGGTTAGGGATGTACTGTGCTTCATATGGATGGGGGGAGCCTGTTTCAGAGGATGTAGATCCTCTGTGTCACATATCTTTCTGAATAACGTGTCCTATTTATGCCACAAGTAAAATTTAAATCCTTAGATCTAGATTTTCTGAAGTAGTTCGATGTGCAAAAAGTCCATCAGAGCTGGATTTGAGGATGCCTTGTATGCCAGGGATTGATCTCCTCTCAGTAACATGTAAGAGACTCAATGTAAAGACAGGGCTTTAAGGTGATCTGCATAGGACAATGTGTTTAAACCCTGGATTCCCATGGTAAGGAACCTTTTTTGGTATTCCAGCTGTTGCATATGTCTGGTCAGGTACATGCAGATGAAAGGGCTAAATAAAGTGGCACTATTACTTCCTTGGAGCTGGATGCCATGCCCTTACCTATAAGTTGGGTGACATAGAATGATTTTCTTACTACCTTTGCCACATGTAGGCCAAAGGTCAGATTACTGTCTATATTAGTTCCCAGATCCCTGACTACTGGGTCAGCTCTTAGGCTGTCTTATTGATGCAGTAATTAGACTGGGTGGCAATTTTCCAACATCTATGCACTATAATGCATTTCTTGGCATTGAGCTTTTAATCTGTGGCTTTGTTGCCAGTCGTTCATCTGTGTTAGACCTTCTTGTAAGATGTTTGTGTCAGGGGGGAATCTATGACAGCTTGTAGCCATAGTGAACTTGGTCAGCCAAAGGCCTTAGACATTAGCCTTTTCCTCCAAGAGGTACTCGGAGGTATAGTGCTGAGGTATAATGCTCTGAACAATCCTGCTACAAACAAAATTGTGCTGTGTGTTATGCATTTCTGAAATTTAGCAAAAGTCTTTACATTTGTAATTAATTTAATATATTTAAAATGACAATTTTGTTTATTCATATTATTAATAATGTTAATATATTCTATATGAAATGTTAAATGGATTAGATTATATGTTATTTAGCATTTTACAAATATGCCAAACAGATGATTTCCTTTGTCTATGTGAATTAACATCAACGCGTACATGTTCTTCTAACTGTAACTACAACGTTGAAAAGTGATACTCCATTATAATAACTTGACATTGTATAATGGATGAAAAGAAATTTGAATTACTAGGTGTTTATAAATCATAATAAGGAGCTTTCTACAAAAACACATTTGTTGCATTAGTGGTAAAATTGACATAAACAAATTTTAGGTGTGATTCTACTCAAAGCCATGAATGTGTTGAAACTCTTGTTAAAACTAGAAGTTCCTGAAAAGTTGGTTAAGAAAACTTAGATAGTCATTTGATTTATTAAAGATGATTTCATCCATAAACTTAGAAAGGAAACTGACCAGAGTATCATGCCTGTTCACAAACTGTTTTATGGGTTCTTTGATATATTCTCACTCAGAAAAAAAAAAGAAATTGTATGACAATTCATGATCTTTACAATACTGGAGCTGTGGGCAGCTATCTACACTACCATTAAATGGTTTATGTGTTTAACAAAGGAAAGCATATTTAACGATTTTCCATCCTAGTGCTAGAAAACCAGTTTGTCTTACTGCTCATACAAATGAAAGAATATGGATCACAGTTTTGTGCCACGAGACTGTTCTCAATATGACTGACCATCAAACGCTTGTTACCTTCAGAAATTTATCAGTTCTACTCCTGCATTAAAATTGAGTCCCAAGGATTGTTCAGTAGCTACTGCATTGTGATGCAACAAATGTACAAGGTTTTTCTTCTACATTTATTAGGTAAGAAAAACTTTATTAGTCCACTAAAAGCAAATGTATCATCTAACCAAACATGAGTGTCACTAATGGAGTTTTTGATTTAAATGTTTGTTGAGCTTTTTCTTTTATTTGATTTGATTGATATGGTATGAAAGCATTGTATTCTACACTTTGAACAGTCACCATTTCTTGGATGATAAATATGTCTTGGCAATAAGGAATAATTAAATTGTATTTAATAATGTTTTAACCTGAGTTTTGTAGCTAATAATATATTTCAAAGACTATTTTTAGCAACTGTCTTTCACTTGGCTCAGTGGGACAGCAGTAGACTGTACTACCTAATGTCCTATGCTGTTGTTTACATTTAGAAAACAATAAACATTAAATATTAAATATTAATGACATCAGACTTAAATAATGCTGAAAATTTCTTATGTATCAGTTAAAATTTTGCACACTCTTAAACAGACTTAAGAAAAGGAAATGTTTATAATGCAGCAAAAGCCAGATAGGGGTTAGATCGCTAATGAACAGAAACAAAGAATGTACACCGTGTTTTTTTATCTAGCTCAGGGATTCATAAAGAACCCCACTGCTCATGTTAAGAGCTGCACTAAAATGTCAATGTTTTGGTGGTGCAATATTTTGTAAATCAGAGACACATTAGCCACATTAAGGTAAGATACTATCGGTTGAACTGCATGCCTTGGAATTGACATTAACTACTGTGGGTGCAGGTCAGCACCTCCTGTGGTAGTTAACAGTGGCAGTAGCTGCATTGTGGTAACACAGGCACCCCATTATTCACTTCCCCATTCACAATCCATGCATTCAGTACATACACATATACACACACACACACCGTGCACTCTGTACCTGTCCTTGTGTTCTCAGTATGTTCCTAATGTCTACATTCTCCTGCTCTCATAACTCACAGATGATTTTAGTCAGTCAATAATGGAAGGTATTGCAGTTTTACACATCATATCCTTCAGGATAATATGAAACGTATTAGGCTATCAACTTTCTAAGTTTGTAAGAGGCATATTTTTAATCTGTGCCTGCTATTGCTCTGTCTTTCAATACGACATTGAGAGATATGCCTGTCATTCACTGTTTCTTCTCCATATGTCCCAAACTGTTTCAGACATTGTATAATGTCCAAGATCATCATATATTTCTATATCTATCTATCTACAAACCCTTAATGTGCAAACTTCTTACTTAGTGTAGAGCATTAATTGCGAGGTTTACTGTAGCAAGTGCATAGGGTGTGATTCCCTTTAAGTGCCTTTAAAACACAGTATGCAATATTATCATTTTATTTATTTAATTGCTGTTAATGCATGATAGCTACAGTATAAATGGTATGTAATGCTGTCGCACCTGGTAACAATTATGTGAAAGTGCCATCAAGGCATTACATGAGGAGTTCTCCTTAGTTCTCACTGGTGTCTAGGGTTTATCTGCTTGAATCTAGTTATTTATACGTGCTGGTAAGGCACGATATGAAGGGTTCGCCCTGGTATCTAGTGTTTCCCCATCTAATCTCTATTATGTGCAAGTGCCAATAATGCATGACATAAAGAGGCTTTCCTTTTATCAACTGGTCCCCCTGATCCATGTGTTAAGAGTTAGCCCTGGTGTCTAGTGTTCTCCCTAAGTTATGTATTAAGAGTTAGCACTAGTGTCTTAATGGTCTCCCTTACATACATAGAGATATCACTGTTGCCGGTTGGCTCCCCCTCATCAACATATTAACAGTTAACCCTGGTGTGTAGGGGTCCCCCTGACCCACATATTAAGAGATTGCTCCAGTGTCTAGTGGTCCCCTGCAACCCATATTTCAGAAGTTAGAACTGGTGCTGTTTACTGGTCCCCTGATTCGTGTATTAAGAGTTAACACTGGTGTCTTGTGGTTCCCCTTTTCTCATGTATTGAGTTAGCCTTGGTGTCTTGAGGTTCCAAACCCATTGCTGCAGGCTTTGCTGATCACACTTGAGGTGTGTGCATGTACGAAAGTCACCCCAACCCAGACACATACACACACACACACACACACACACACACACACACACACACACACACACACACACACACACACACACACACACACACACATACACACATACACACACACACACACACACACACACACACACACACACACACACACACGCACACACGCACGCACACACTCAGACTCGTGCACAGACACAAGTATTCGCACATTCATTTCACACACATACACACACACACACACATTCATTATACACAGACCTACCTAACCTACTCCCTGTTGAATTCCCCTACTGTTACCTCCCAGTCAGGCACACGCTCACTAGGGTTGCCACCTTTTCAAATGTCCAAAGTGGGACATTTTTGGTACAAACATCAGATTTTACAGGCCAACACATACCCACGATCAGTACAAAGATTAGAACTTAACTTTTTTGCTTAAATAGAAGCTTATTCTTGTAGCATTTTAGTTGCTTATTCTGCTTCTTATAACATTTAGGTATTTTAGATACAGGATAACTGCCTTATGCAACTATTACATAAAATATAGGAAATAATTTTGTCCCAAAATCTCAGGACATTTGCCATTTTTACAATTTTTGTCAGGACACAGCTGCCCAAAGAGGACTGTCCCTCGCAAAGTGGGACAGGTGGTAACCCTAACGCTCACACATGCACTCACACAAGCAGTCACTCACATGCACTCATGCCTACATGCCCTTAGCACTACCTGACCACTAATCTTCCCAGCTTTTACCTCTACAGTAATGGACAAATAAGATCTTCTGGTCAAGTTCTGTATCACGAGAAGTGAGGAGCAATAGGTTAATCTACACAGACAAGTGATTCTCTGAATGACTCAGCTGTGTGAAAACTTGACCACAGGCAATTCCATGGGGACACAGCATGGCTTATTAGTTCATGCCTCTTCTCTGGACTGCCTCAATAGCATTTAGCAAGACCGCAGGGACAGCCCACAGCAGTGTTACATATTTTCATGCAAAAACAATGCAGTGGGTCTGTTGCTGAATTTGGCAAATTAGTTTGACCCAATGTTATTTTAATGTATGTAGAAAACTCCACCTAAGTACTGACCATAACATTAAATGGCTGAAGTGTCCCTGTCTTCACAGTCCTGAATGAGTCTATGAATCCCTAAGGCAGCAACTAAGACTGGCAAACATCTTTCAATATGCAGAATTAATTCATAGTCAGTGGGCCTGATCTGTGATTAGATGCACACACGATATATGCAGATTGTTCACATCTGCAGTAGTCTTGTATCACTTGGATCAGAAATCCCAAGACCTTCTGAAACCTAAAATAAAGTAAGTTTACAGGAGAATTACTTAAAGGCCAAAATTAAAATATTTCAGTCTAAAATTCTAATATTTCAGTCTCTATAACTTTGTATCTCTTTTAGTAGGAAGGCTCTTGTTTCCTGTCATAAATCCCTATGGACTTGATATATTCAACATGGACTTTACTAACATATCAGAATAAATTATTCTTAGTTTCTGGGGGATCCCTTATCATCTGTGAAAAGGGCAGCAATCAGAGTTTATCTTCCATGTTTTACCTCTTCTGGCAAAAAAGAAAAAAAATATCTGTCCTAACTGCCTTGGTAGGGAAGATAGGACAAGTGTTTATTTATATAAATCATACAATGCAGTCAACACAATTAATTATTCATCAGGTAGCACTTTTACTTGGTAAGGGCTAATCCATCATATTGATTTGGTGGAAGGGAGCAGACATAATGAGTATCACCATTCAACAGATAATTACACCAATGGAATATCAGGCCTAGCAACACAGACAAGGATCTCCTGTAAGGAAATAGGGTGGTATGTCTTTGTGAAGACACAGACAGTTGAATCAAGTTTTAAGATGACCATCTTATACAGCTGTGCATAGTAAAGCAGTATCCTTGTTTTCACAGTATTGTATGGGCGGGTTATCAAGCTAAGAGACTATCAGTAGAGACTCCACCAAGCATTTCTTGGACAAGTGCAGTAGAAAATATCATATCTGGCTTTGGTGAGCACATATAATTTGCAGTGTTTTTGTAAACATATGAACCTTAATATGTCACTGTAGTCACCTCCCTTAAACTGTCATCCTTTCCTGTCTTTAGTTCTCTGTCAGCCTTCTACTGGATCTCTTCGCTTTTACAGCCATCTGTCTTCCTCCTCTTAACTTGGTTATTATCTCTTACTCTCTCTTAATACACACTTACCAATATACACCCTGCATATCTTCTCTTATTACAACTACCTGGCTATATCTACAACCATAGCCTTATTTTTCTCTCAGTGTTGATATATATGTAAATGTAATATGAACTCAATCACCCTACATGTTTTTCTGAGATTGTACTTATCTCATATGAGAACTTTAGACTTCCTTTTGTATATTTTTATCTCAAGTATTGTTAATTCTTCCTGTTTACATGCTTTTCGTTTGTGCAACATTTTAAATGCAAATGCTATATAGCTTTTCTCCCTGGGTCTCCACTGAAAAAGGGCTATCAGCTCAGGCGGACAAACCCGGTCAACACATGTAAAATAAATGTGAAACAAACAAACAAATAAATAATCATATCAGGAAGGCAATGGATGATACTACTTTTCTACTAGTACGTGTTGCAATGACTCATTAAAGGGGCTTATCTCTGGAACCATAACTTCTATTACAAGCAGCTATGCAACTGAAAATACATTGTTTCCCAATAAAGGAACTCCATATGTTAACTGCAAAGAATGCATCAAATCTGACTAGTCTCCTTGCTTTTTCTAGTGATGGAAATGTAGGCAAACAACTGCCTTCTAGAAGTCCATACTATGTAAAATTTGTCTCCTGTGTCTTTTTATTTAAGGTAGCAAATCTGAGCTGGACCTTTGGATTTATAGCAAAGTTTGACATAACTGTGGTAGGATGAAAGGGCCAGAAGAGAAAACAGTTCCATATTTTTGGAAAATAATGCATGGGTCATTGCAAAAAGGATCCTATTATTCTGAAGCCCTTTTCAGAGATGGAGGAGTCAGTTAGGAGGGTTTTCTAATTCAAATTGTCAAGGATAGTGTTTATGAAGATTCAAGGAAAGGAATTTTCAGGGTCCCAGAACAAAGTTCTGGTCCTAAGACTGTCATAGATGCTCCTTCTGATGACTCGGATACCAACACTTTCTGAGAAGATATTTGATAGCATGCCTGTCACTGAAAGTCTGATCATCTTGAAGGAGCAATACAAACTTTGTGTCTTGATCATCACATTCTTAAACAATAGCAGTGACAGTTGTTGTAGGAATGGTGGAAGTTGAACTCATAGTAGTACTTTAACTTGCGCAATGATCTAGTGAGGCAAATTTTGTTCTGCTTTGACAACTGGGACCTTTTTCTTTTCTTACACTTTACAAAGCCAGTTGAGCCAAAGGTATTTGATAAACTGCATGAAGAAGGCTGTTCTCCCAGGAAATATTTGCTGGGTATTGTGGGATCTTGTTCAAAATTTGGGTACCTCACCCATTCTATTGTGATAAGAATACATTTCTGCATAGCTGCTTCGAAACAGATATCAGGCCCAGAAAGTTTTGGGATAAAGCTACTGATTGCAATTAAGATGAAGTGCCTGGTCGGTATCAAATAAAATAAATATTCGTCATGATTAAAAGATGTCTTTTATGTATCTTGACCTCCATGGTAAACAGAACTTATCTAAGATGCATGACTTGTCCACAAAGTCCACACCTTGTACCAGTTTATGTGTTATTAACCAAAAGATAATGTGGTGTCAGTGCTATGTAAATAATCCTGTAATAGTTTGATTATGAATAGGTTTAGTGTTAGGAATCCCACAAAGGTTTCCTTTAAATTGATATGAAACCTTCTTTGAAACAGACACCACTTTCTTTAGATCAGCTGATCTCAAAGATGAGAATCCTGGATTGAGTCTGGGGCATGTGTATCAGAAAGGCCAGTGACAGTGATGGTAGGAAAAATTTCCAGATTAATCTGTATGATCTGTAAACAGCTTATGTTCTTTATAAAAGACTGATTTAAGAAACAATAAAATCATCCATTGAGTCTGTCATCTGATAATCCACAATCTGTATAGGTAAGCCAGAAACTTCCTCATATAAAATATTGCATTCTGTACCAAGACAATGCTGATTGATATATTTTTCAAGTGAATTTTGACAGTCTGGATTGATTACTTTCCACTGAATCAAGGATTCCCACTTACAAATCAACAACTGAGACAGAAAAAGTTTTGCTAGAGTGAATAAAAAAACTGGACTTCAAAAGTGTTCAGTTAAACTCATGGTAAAAATGATTTCTAATACTTCAATTCATGGATTACATAATGACTATCTTATCCATCCATCCATCCTCAGCCCTTTTTCCTATTTTGCACATGGAGTCGGGGAGTCACTTCCACAGTGACAATCATCTCGAGCCATGTTTTACACTGCCGGGTGGCTAGCATGGCCATAGTAGTTTATTCTCACCACTCACAGATGCACACACTGTCACCTGAAGCCCATTGAGAGTGTCCAGTCCACCTACTGCATATCTTTGGAATGTGGAAGGAAACCAGAGCACCTAGAGGAAACCCATGTGACCACAGAGAGGACATGCAGACTCTGCACAGAAGGTACCCCAGCCAGAAATCGAATGGGAGAACGTGCAATAATCATTGTGTGTTGTTTGTCTTTTCGGCCTTTTCCCGGAAAGGGGTCGCCACAGCAGAACTCCAGTCCGCTAATGACTGGCAGTAGATTTTTACAAAATGCCGAGGTGCCAGCTTGACGCCCAACCTTCAACGAAGGCATGCCCATTTACGCACGCATGTCTTTCGAACGCTACCCAACCACGGGGAGGACATGCAGACTCCACACAGAGGTCACTCCCAAGCCACGCCGAGAATTGAACGGGAGAACCTCAATAATCATTGTGTGTAATGATTCTAAATGTGAGATTCATCCAAAAATGGGTAAAGATGTATGTCTCCATAATATATTTCCAGGTCGTATTATCTTTTATTAAGAGTGAAGAAAATCAAACGGGTTCCATCACTGACGACACAGGGTACATATTGTCTCTCTTATTCAACTCACTAACAAGTTTTGTATGACAGCTTTAACTGATTTAATCAAGGGTATTGGTGTTACTGGAATCACTTTAAGGAAAGAGATTTAAAATAATTGTCTCTTGTAAGTTGTCTTTAAATGCCGTTGAACAATTTGTTCATGGAAAGGATTTTGTAGTTGAATTGTTAAAACAAATAATCCATATTATGAGAAAAAAAATGATCTGTCAGAAGGATGCTAAAGTTAGAAGATGGTGGGAAATGAAATAGTCAGAGAAACTGAGATTTGTCAGACTTAGAGAACTCAAAATTAGTCTAAGTTTTGGACTGTATTCTTTACGTGACTTTTTTCCATGTGTACTACAGTGTCTTGATTTCTGAGACTTGCACCCTATAAGAAGAAAAATATAATGTACCTGTCTTCCTATAAATGAGAATTTCCTGCCTTTCAGTAAAAAATATCGAACAGGTAGAAAAACACTCACTTTATTGGTGGAAAGTAACTACTTGAACTTACTTGTTTGAATTTGCTACCTTTGTCAGTAAAGGAGGAAGAAAACGTAGATGCCACTGTAGACGTATCTGTCATTCATCCACCCATCCATTCATACATACATTCATTCAATCATGTTGACTTATATTTACCTACCATGGCAAACACTATGAGCAGTGACTACCCTTCACTCACCACCCCTCCCAAACATACACACACACACACACACACACACACACACACACACACACACACACACACACACACACACACACACACACACACACACACACACACACACACACACACACACACACACATACACACACACACACACATGCACACAAACACACACACACACACACACACACACACACACACACACACACACACACACACACACACACACACACACACGGTTCTGTGTTCCGGCATTGAATGAGAAATTCATCAAACCTCTGATCATCGAACTTAAAACATCAAATGGTCACTTTAATGAATTTTCAATCATCGAATATTTTACCCAGGGAAAAGAGACAGCTGACCAGCATGTATACCGAAACACACACTGCATTGTATCAAGCCCACCCTTGAAGGCGAGGCTACACTCCTACACCCCCACTCCCTTACTTATATATAGCAACTCTGAGATTGCACTATAGTGGGGAAAAAGGCAAATTTCCTAATGCTGGCCAGCCAACTCCATTCCCTGGGTAAAATATTCAGTGGCTGAACATTCACGGAAGTGAACGTTTGATGTTTTAAGTTCAATAAACAGACTTTTTTTGGATTTCTCAATGACTGACTGAGCATAGACCCTATGTACACAGAGAAACACACATAACGCATGCAGACACACACACACACACACACACACACACACACACACACACACACACACACACACACACACACACACACACACACACACACACACACACACACACACACACACACACACACGCACACACACACACACACACACACATACACACACGCACACACACACACACTCACACCAAAAGACAATTTACAGTTGTAAATCTACCTGACACATCTTTGGGATAAGGAAAGAACCTGGAGCATCTGGAGAAAACCCATATGAGCATGGAGGGGCATGCATTACCTCAGCTGAGAAACTTACCAGAGAATCTTTCGCTTAGAGGTGAAAATGTTTCTCATTGCGGCAGTCAGCCTTCGTGAATTGTAAATTATTCCTTATCTTATGAACAGATGTTTCATTTCGCGATTGTTAGTTTTTAATCTTCTAATGATGCGGGTCTGTGTTTTCAGTAGTAAGTTCTGTCATGGTAATGTAATACCTTGTAATATATTGTCTGCTAGGACATGTTAGAGTGATGGTATCAAGATATTTTGAACTGTTTAATAGTTTGATGCATTGCCTTGTGCTTTGAAGATGAATCAAGTTATTATTCTTGTAAGTGTTAAGTATGTTTTTAAAGCATTACAGGTTTTATTGCTGAAAAATCTTTATCTGCTTCATTGTCCGTTTGACCTAAGCTGATGGATTGCTTCTTGAATGACTTCATACATCGTTCAGATATATTATATTTTTGAACTCATTGAACCATTTAGTAATAATTGAATAATTGACTCATACCCATAAGCACGTAATGAATTTTCATGCAATACAAGGTTTAGTCAATATGATAACATCTTTAATCAATCATTCCTAATGGCATGTTTGAGCTAGCCCAGGGTCACATGGTAGCTAGACTCTATCCCTGCCATACCTTTCAACTTGGAAACATCATAAATCTGGACAATGGCCCATGAAAAATATGTAGAAATCTGTACGCATATTAACATAAAATTTGCATGCATAATTATGTAATACCATCCACTCCAATGGAATTGTGGGATACCAACTTTTAAACGCAGCTTGAAGAACAGTGGGGTGCCTGCCTCAATAAGATACATTACATGTTCTTAGCTCTATGCAATAATACAGTTTCAAAAGTCATATTGAAAGCTAACATTACATTGGTGTTTCTTATTCATTATGCTACGATATTAATCGCCACCCAGCACCCCAAGACAGTCTGTGAGATATGTGAACTACAAAATTATGCATTGCATCAAAAGTCACTAATGGGTAAACTGAAATTAAAATCACCAGAAGGCACACATATAGCTCCATAGAATTATTTAGTTATATGACTGCAGATATTATCCATACCTCTCAACCTCTTAGAGCAAAAAATCTGGACAAGCCACAAATAATGGGGGGCGGGGACCAAACAAAGACACAGAAATAGCTAGTTCCACTGTTTCAAATACTGTTCTTCCAAACAGACTATTGACAGAATAGCAGATTTTGCATAGCATCATATTAGCATGAATTTTCAGAAGGATGAAGTCTAAAAATCAAATGTAATGTCTGCTACCTGCCATTATTTTCTGACTTCAGTCCTCAGAAATCTGCTACTGCCAGTGATTTGCCAAAAAACAATTTAATGAAAACAGACCCATAGCAAAAAGTAAAAAGCATAATTAATTCTCTTCAGTAGTTTCAGGTATGCACAACACAAGGTGACCAGTTTGTTACAGGACCTAAACTGGGACACTTGAGAGCCACCCTGGGAAGCCAGGTCTGCAATCCCATTCTCCCAGCCCCCACGGGAGTGAAGATAGGTCAGCCATGTCATCTCACATTGTGGCAGGCAGGTTGGCCTCCCGTCCTTCATCAGGCAACGTGGGTATGCCACTCTGGGAATAGCACCACCCAGGAGGCAAGAGGCCACATGCTAGGAGGCTTGAAGCGATGCACATTTGTTGGCCCCTGGCACTGTGGGGGTGAGAGACTGAGGTGTGCCACAAAAAGTGCAGAAATGGGGGGGTCCCAGGGCCATGTTCCCAGTGAGTTTAAAAGCCCTAGGTGCAAGGAAAAGTGAAAAACCAGTGTCACAGAAGTCTGGATGAGGGACTGTCTAAGGCTTCATGACCCAGCACAGTTCCGTGAGGCTGGGAAGATCCCCTGAGAGCCACAACAGCATGCATGACACTGCATTATTTGGCAGCAGTTAGGAGATATGTAACCCTGGAAAAGAGCTCTCTCTCCTGGGTAGATGTGGAACTCCAGAGGGGGTTAGTCTCGATGGAAGTCTGAAAAGGAGAGAGAGGTGCAAATTGACTGGTACAGGACAGCTGTCACCTGGGTGAGGGGTACAGGCCATGCCCCCTTTGGGACGGGAGTCTAAAAGGGGGAAAGAGGCAGATAGTGGCAGGGCTGGGTGAGCTCCGGCCTGGATGAGGTGTGTCAGGCAGAGCTCCCACAATTTAAGTCCTTAAGGGAGCACTAGGGTGGACAGCAGTGGGGCCTGGAGAGCTTCTGGCTGGGTGAGAGGGGTCAGGCACAGCCCCCCATGATGGAAGTCCTTCAGGAGGCAACTGGTGAAACTGTGGTGGGACCTGGAGAGCACCTTCCTGGTTAGTGGGGTAAGGCAGCGCTCCCCATGATGAAAGTCCTTGATGAAGTACCAGTGTGAATGGCAGAGGGGCCTGGAGAGCTACTGCCAGGACAAAGGCATCTAACTTCACCCCATAACCGACAGCATCTTTGAAAAATCTCAAAGTCCCCAGACTTGCTCTGGATGGGAAAGCAGGGGGACTCTGATGCCTTCATGAGAGTGGATCTGCCCCTCAGCGGCCAAGGGGAGTTCCGGAGAAGCAGAGGGGATTGGAGGGAAGCTCCCCTGAGTGGGTTCAAGGGCATGAGTGATCCGACATGATTTGGCAACCTGCATGCAGGAGGCAGAGTTCCCTGACATGGGGGGGCTGCAGATGGGGAAGGTCTCTTGGCCAGGTTGAAGGGGAGGACTGTAGGGTTTGGCCCTGACAGAAATCAATATGGGAGTGCTAGGTAGATGGGTGTTGAGCCTGGAGAGCACCTGCCTGGGTAAGTGGTGTCTAGCAGAACCCCCCATGACAGAAATCCTTGTGGGAATGACTGACTGATGGTGGCAGGGCCAGGCCAGGAAGGCTCCTGCCAGGGCAAAGGCATCTGACCTTACCCCATACCCAATGGCATCCCTGAAAAATCGCAAAGTCCCCAGAGCTGCTTAGGATGGGAAAGTAGGGGGACTGGCCACCCTGGGAAGTCAAGTCACCATTCAGACTGAGTGGCCTAAACTGAGACATTTCTGTGTCCCAAAGACAATGTTTGGGATTCTGGGACAGAGACTTCCAAACTGGGACTGCCCTGGAAAAACTGGGAACGTTGGTTACCTTGCACAAGCACCAAAATGAAATATTTCCCCCGACCCCCACTTATCCCTTCAACATGTGTGCAGTCAGATTTTCACACCAAATGCAAATAAATAAATAAACATTTACATTTACATCAGGTGGCTTGTTTCACAAAGAAAGTCTAGAATAGTCAACATTCTGCTAATGAACCTGCAGCCTGAGCTTTCACATCACTATCTAGGCATATAGTATTCCATAATTAATACATCTTATTTCAATCTGATACCATGAAAACATTCACCAAATCATCCAGATGCAGATCAATAAACTTCCTCTGTCCTTTCTCAAAAATAGTTAAGCAACCAAGTCCAGCTAAAGAAAAACAAGCAAAATGATAAGATGGAGAACAAAGAGTGCAAGCAGCAACAGAGAACATGGTTTAAAACATTACCCTGGGAAAAATGGTTTCATAAACTGTTTCCAAAACTAATATAGGCAGTCATCTTCAATCCATATAGAAGGAAACCTGCAGCACCACAGCTTAATATTTCCTCTGGAAAACACACTAAGATGCTGCGTATGTGTATGTGTGTGTGTGTGTGTGTGTGTGTGCGTGTGCGTGTGCGTGTGTGTGTGCGTGTGCGTGTGTGTGCGTGTGTGCGTGTGTGTGTGCGTGTGTGTGTGCGTGTGTGTACGTGCGCGCGTGTGTGTGTGCGCGCGTGTGTGTGTGTGTGTGTCTGTGTGTGTGTGTGTGTGTGTGTGTGTGTGTGTGTCTGTGTGTGTGTCACTATGGTAAAAACTAAAGAAACGAGTAGAGGCAAAAACACAGTCCAGGCACAAGACGTTTAATTCACTTTCCACTATCGGAAAGAATCACAAAATGAACTTAAGCGCTTTTCGTCAGCGCTGTACGCTGACTTCTTCAGAAAGTAATACAATCAATTAACCAACTAGTCTTTATATAAACTATCAATTAAAACCTCCTAAGCACGTGGCTAGGAGAGACAATCCTTTGCTGATATTAAAAATAATAAACTAAGAAATAAAGTTAAAATTAGAAAGTTTAAAAAGCTTGAAATTTGAGACACATTGAACTCCATGGTTTTCAGACAATCACAATATAGTGAAAATAGATGGTTACACTAATTGTTTTAAAACTACACTACATGTATTACTAAACAAGGATTTAGAACGGAAAACATTTTTTAATTAATTCTCCATGATAAATCAAGTCTTGCCATGTGAGGAAAAGATATTCACCTCTTAAGGCTATTCAATTTAAGCACACTAGAGATGGAACAAGTGTCATTAAGACCAGGATAGTTGTAGGCATTAAGTCTCACTTGCCACTTTAGTTCCAACTCTTCAAGTTTTAATGGTCTCGGACCCCCTCTACAATCAAAGTTTACTTGATCTATAGCCATAAAATTAAAATTATGATTTTGGTGACCAGAGTTATGTTTAGCTAACGCGTTTTCAAGTTTGCATTTCTTAATTGCATATAAATGTTCGTACACTCTGTCCCTAAGTCTTCTTTCTGTTTTTCCTATGTAGAAGCCTGGGCAGAGTGTACATTTAGCTAGATATATAATAAAAGTAGAATTACAATTGTATCTATTGTTCAATTTGTAAACCTTACCATTTATGGAAAAACAATTAATCTCCTGCATATGTCTACAGTAATTACAGTTGTAGCACAAACATCCCTGGATTACGAGTTGTAGGGGTGTCTTTATGTTCCAATAAGGCTTTAAGATTTTTACCTCTCCTAAAGACCACCTTGGGACATTCACCTAACTTACTTAAAATAGACGGGTGCCATTTAAACAAACCACAATTTTTCTCCAAAATATTGACACAGAAATAGCTATCCTTACTAAAAGTAGTTATAAAACTTGCTGTGATTTTATGATTTAAAGGCAAAGTCATTTGACAAGCTTCTTCTGGTATATTTTCAGTGTCAAAGGTTGACGTAAAAGTTAGAAAATTAGTAGTGGTGTTAATATAGTGTAGAACCAATTTGCTGACGTCTTCATCTCCATTTATGAGGATAAAGATACCGTCCAGGAATCTGGTATAAAAAATAAACCTATCAAGGAACTCATTATTTTTAAAAATGTACTCAGATTCCCAGTAAGCCATTACCAAATTGGCTATACTTCCACCACAAGGTGACCCCATGACTACAACAACCTTCTGTAAGAAAAACTCATTCTGAAAGGTGAAAAAATTGTGAACAAAGATGTTACCAGTGATAGTAACGCTAGTACTGCTTCTTGTAAAACTGTGAGCAATAATTCAGAGTGCATAAGTAATAAGTTGAAGTTATTTGACAATTGTTTAATTAAACTTAAGAAACTCCAACTTGAAATATCTTACTTTCGGGAATGTTTATCTTGGAGAATTGTTCCTAAAGGATTAAGACGTGCTCCCTACCCTACTGGCTTGGAAGCTGGCTCTTTGTTCCATACTGAACTGGTAGCCTTGTTTGACCATCATGGATTAGAACTTATAGAAATAATTGTTAAACACTGCACATTACGGGTTGCTGATCTGTCCTTGTTTGTTATGGAACTGGACAAATCAATACAGACTGACTTAGAGTTTGACAGATATAAGTATGACTACGAGCGTGTTTTTTCCAGCATTGATGAGCATATGTTTAAATTACAAACTAACAAAATTAAAAAACTTGATAGGGATTGTAAAGCATACCAGTTAGGTATAGCTTACCCACAACCACCACCAGATCAAGTTTGGAAAAAAGGCCTATTTTCTCTGAGTCAAGTCAATCCACCTAATCAAGTTAAAAATGGGTCAGTTCCAGGTAGACCCCAACTTGTTGAAAGGAGTCCTGCTGGTCACAACATGAACAATAATGAACCACTCCTTGAAACTGATACTATTATAGGTGAACTGAGGGATGTACTTTGGAGTGAAAGATTACAAAGTGGTCAACAAAACACTGGTGGATCGAACCAACATCAAAATCAAAATTTTCTCCTGGGCCCCTACAAGGGGGCCAGACCCAAAATAAAAAACTATCAACAAGCCCATGCAAAAGGAAAATGGAGGGGAAACAGGCAGACGATCAGGAACTGACACTAAGGAATAACTTAAACTGTGATTTCTTTCCCAGTGATAATGCTATTTCTGATTTAGTAACAAGTGATGGTGAGTTTCTCAATACATCGGGACTTGACGATTGTAACTCTTACAATGCTGATTCCCTTCTTGTCTCCCAACAGGTTGACATAACTTTTAACAAGACTGGGGATGTCTGTGTATATAATTTCAGTACTACTAAATTTGAAACTGATATGGTTGAGTTTCTATCTAAAGGTCTGATGTTTGTCCCTACTAGACCATTTAACATGGTTGATTTTGTTTTAGACATTAAATTATATACTAGAAAACTAAACTTTACTTTATTGTTTAGTAATGATTCAACACCTATGGTATGTGATAGATTAAACACACCTAGTAATTATAACCCACCGCTACACCCAGTATTAGATCAATTTGAGAAAAGTTGCGAGTTAGACATTAGACAATCCAATTTGGCTGTAAGGACACTTAATAACGTGTCTAATGTGAATAAGATGGAACAGGAGTACTTGCACTTTTTCAAAACGCAAAACCTTCGTTTTTGTAAACCTGATAAAGGAGGAGGGTTGGTGGTGTTTAGTACTCTCGATTATCAAAAACGTATGTACGAGTTACTTAAGTTTGAAATATATATTCCTAGTTCAAGATCAGAAGCCAACATGGCTTATAAGCTCATTAAAGATTGTATTGACTTGTATATTGAGTGTAGGATTGACCAGAAGACTTTCAACTACCTTACTACTACGTTTCCTAGATATCCATGTATCTTTGGAATCCCAAAAATACATAAATGTGTAGAGAATCCACCTTTTAGACCATTGTTCAACAGCAGAGGGTCACCTACGTACTCGTGTGCAAAGGTTGTTGACACCATACTTCAGAAAATTGTAGTGAAAGAAACACAAATCTGTAAAGACTCGTGGTCATTCCTCACTAAGATAAAAGCATTTGAGTACAACCCTCATTATAACTTTTTAACAATAGACGTAAGGGACCTATATACTTGTATCCCACAGGATATAGCACTTGAGTGGGTGGCTCTTATGCTACAGAAACATAATGTATCTAGTAGAGAAACCCATCTTGTGACGGAGTTAAGTGACTTAGTGCTTTCCAACAATTTATTCACCTTTCAGAATGAGTTTTTCTTACAGAAGGTTGGGGTAGCCATGGGGTCACCTTGTGGTGAAAGCATAGCCAATAATGGCTTACTGGGAATCTGAGTACATTTTTAAAAATAATGAGTTCCTTGATAGGTTTATTTTTTATACCAGATTCCTGGATGATATCTTTATCCTCATAAATGGAGATGAATTCGACAGCAAATTGGTTCTACACTATATTAACACCACTACTAATTTTCTAACTTTTACGTCAACCTTTGACACTAAAAATATAGCATACCTCGATGTTTTATTAAGCAAAAACCACTTCATGATTTGTTTTACAGCTAAGATATTTTGAAAGAAAACATACTCAAACACCTTCCTTCATTTTTCAAGTAGTCACCCACACCATCAGAAAAAATTGGTGGTCAAGGGCCAACTGGTTAGGGCAGCCAGAATGGTCAGCTTGGACCATGATTTTCAGGAAGAGTGTTCTACTCTCAAGAGTATGTTTATACATCGAGGTTACCCAGAACCATTTTTAGACACATTAATACACAAAGTTACGGAGAAGAGAAGAAACAGTATATATTGTCCGTTATTGCCAGTCAAAGATGTTCTGTCTTCTCCATCTTCCCCTATTATTATAGGGGTTGATTGTGCCAGTATACCAGAAGAAGCTTGTCAAATGGCTTTGCCTTTAAATCATAAAAACACAGCAAGTTTTATAACTACTTTTAGTAAGGATAGCTATTTCTGCATAAATATTTTGGAGAAAAATTGGGGTTTGTTTAAATGGCACCCGTCTATTTTAAGTAAGTTAGGTGAACGTCCCAAGGTGGTCTTTAGGAGAGGTAAAAATCTTAAAGCCTTATTGGAACATAAAGACACCCCTACAACTCGTAATCCAGGGATGTTTAAGTGCTACAACTGTAATTACTGTTGACATATGCAGGAGATTAATTGTTTTTCTATAAATGGTAAGGTTTACAACTTGAACAATAGATACAATTGTAATTCTACTTTTATTAAATATCTAGCTAAATGTACACTCTGCCCAGCCTGCTACATAGGAAAAACAGAAAGAAGACTTGGGGACAAAGTGTACGAGCATTTATATGCAATTAAGAAATGCAAACTTGAAAACGCGTTAGCTAAGCATAACTCTGGTCACCAAAATCATAATTTTAATTTTATGGCTATAGATCAAGTAAACATTGATTGTAGAGGGGGTCCGAGACCATTAAAACTTGAAGAGTTGGAACTAAAGTGGCAAGTGAGACTTAATGCCTACAACTATCCTGGTCTTAATGACACTTGTTCCATCTCTAGTGTACTTAAATTGAATAGCCTTAATAGGTGAATATCTTTTCCTCACACGGCAAGACTTGATTTACCATAGAGAGTTAATTAAAAAATTTTTCCGTTCTAAGTCCTTGTTTAGTAATACACGTAGTGCAGTTTTAAAACAATTAGTGTAACCATCTAATTTCACTATATTGTGATTGCCTGAAACCCATGGAGTTCAATGTGTCTCGAATTTCAAGCTTTTTAAAATTTCTAATTTTAACTTTCTTTCTTAGTTTATTATTTTTAATATCAGTAAAGGATTGTCTCTCCTAGTCACGTGCTTAGGAGGTTTTAATTGATAGTTTATATAAAGATTAGTTGGTTAATTGATTGTATTACTTTCTGAAGAAGTCAGCATACAGCGCTGACAAAAAGCGCTTAAGTTCATTTTGTGATTCTTTCCGATAGTGGAAAGTGAATTAAACGTCTTGTGCCTGGACTGTGTTTTTGCCTCTACTCGTTTCTTTAGTTTTTACCAGTTTTGTGTTGAACACTTCTTTGTGTGTCACTATGGGCTTATGGGCTTTGGTAATTTGGGAGGCTGGGGGTAGTTAGCACATATGAGTAAAGTAGATGGGGGGGGGGGGCTACCATTCTGTAGGTTCTGGTTTGACTCAGATTCTTAGGCCCTGTGTACATACAGCCCTGCATGATGCTATATACGCAATCACTTTGTAAACTACCTAAAGATAAGGGGGGAGTAAATGAAATAAAAATGTGATCAAAGAAATGCTTACAAACAGTACTGAAGCCATCCATAAAGTACATCACACTTTAGTACAACTGTGAAGCAGGGTTTTGATATTGAGAAAAACCCTGCTGTGAGGCATTGGCTGAGATTATGAATACTGCCCAATCATTAATTCTGATGACATTCCTCACTCCCTTCTGAATCCTGTCCCTTACCACAATTCCCACACTATTGCTAGCCTGTCCTCCTCCTGACTAGTAAACTGTGGCTAGATTGCCAAGTGCCTTTGTAGCACTGCCCTTCCATCTTGTCTCCTGTATGCATAAGATTTGCAGCCTCCTCCTTACCATCATGTTGTCCACTTACAAGCCTCATCCTGTTAGTGAACGCACATTGAGTGTAGCAATTCTTAGTTCATGTTTGGGAGGTTGATTGGTTTTATGTCCAGCTTTTGCTCAACAGAGCAATCCCAGGTAACCTAAGCTGAACAACTGGAATTTTTTGTCAAAATTAATTTCCTTTTATTATAATGTTTGCTGATGTTATGGTTACACCAAGTGGTTTATTTCTGGGGTTTGCGCTGCACTTATTCCTATAGGCTACAGCTGTATTTATGCAGCTGTTTACATGCTGGTATAGTGTGGTAGTGCACGTTCCTGCATATTCAGTGCAGTTTGCATTTAATGTGTGTCCATGCTATTTGTAATAATCACCAAAAATTCTTTACATGCCAATTTGCCATATTTTCACATTCCCCAACTTACAGTTCACACCAAGATTATTTCATCCAAAGTTCATTACCTTGTATTTGATTTTATGAATTTTCACAGCCATTTTCTAAGCATGTGTTAATTTGGATATGCCTTTCAAAAGAATGTCATTCATACTTCACTAATGCATGTCTTTTATCATTAAACACAAAGGGTTTTATTCTGCCTTCTCTTCCATCATCTAGCATTTATATCTGAAACAAATACACGGTTTAGGATATGATCCAGGAGTGGCCCCTGTATCAATTCACTGACCATTTCCCTATTTCCTCATAATGTACCTCACATCTTTTGCCCATGCCACAGTTCAATACCTCAGCCTTGGTCATGTCCCAACTCATTTAATTTTTCTACCAGTCATTTGTGTAGGACTAAGTCAAAAATCTTGGTTATGTCAAGAAAGCTCATGACTACCTTCACTCCTTTACCACACTCTCCTGTAACCTCGTCACCAAAACTGATCAGATTCGACTGAAAACGTCTTCTGGTAAAAACTCATGTTGATTGCCTCATTGGAGAGTGTTGCCTTCCAAGAAAGGAGTGTGCCTTGTAGGTGTTTTTATATGGCTTTGTTGCATCTGTTGTAAGAATAAAAGATGAGTAGTCACTTGTATTCTTTTCTTCTTTCTCTTGTACAATGGCATCATACCTTCCATCTTCCGGTTCACAGATACACCTATAATTGCCTCTGGTCTCTTTGGTAACTCCATCATGGACTCTGAGAATGTGCCACCCAAATGCCTGACTAACCTGGGCAATAGCCCATTGAGTTCTTCAGCTTTATCCTCCATTAAAGCAATTGCTTCCATTAATGTTTGCCCATTCTCTCTGTCCTGGTGTTTACCTACTTGTCTGCCCACTTTGTCTTTATATCATTGCATACTGGCACCTTAAATTACCCCCCTTTTCCTTCATGAAGACAGAAGCAAAATACTTGTAAAGCATGAGTTGTGCACCCCTCCACAAACACACACACACACACACATGCACACACACGCACACACACACACACACACACACACACACACACACACATGCGCACACACAAGCACACACACGCGTGCACGCGTGCACACACACACACACACACACACACACACACACACACACACACACACACACACACACACACACACACAGTCTGCAATTCCATGCCACAGTCATCAGTGAGCTGCAGGAAGGAAATCGAATAGCTTTAAAAGCTGTGAAACCTCTCATACTACTAAACAAGTGGTAACCAGATTTTAGCAATGTGCAGTGAACTAAGAAAGGTCAGTTGCTGTGTAGCAAGATTTTATACCACAATGATTAGACCACATTTCAAATGATTAGAGTGCACGTGTCATGTTTTCTTTTGTAAAATTTGCCCAATGAGTGAAACAAGTTTTACAAAAGAAAGCCTGGAAAAACTAAGGATCTACTTTTCATGATGCAGTATCTTCCTTACACAAGAACCGCTGAACAAAAAGCTGCATGTACTACAAAGAATTATCATTGGGTCATTGAGCATAATGTCAATCTGTTATGGTTCAGAAATGGATCTCACCAGCACATAACAAACTGTTCATGACTGGTAACCCAAAATCTCCTGCATTTAACACCTCCTTTGTTTCTGTCTCCCCTTGTCTTCTTCCTCTTTGTACTCAGCATTATCAGGTGTCACTCTTGTCTTCCTCCCTTTGGTACTATACCTTAACACCGAAAAATATGGAAAATACTGTCATCCACCTATTTACAAAAAAAAAGAAATATGATATGCCAGTGTTTGTTTAGTCTGGTTTTAGTATGGATTTAATATGGTATGACTCACAGCAGAAGCCTTTTTTGTGAGCATGTCTTATATAACATGATTAGAAGATAATTACCTACAGCGGTCTTCCCAGGCCTTATTAAAGTGTTTGATTTTTTTCAGTCAGTAGCTATTGTGGGCAAAAATCTGTGTCTATGCCTGAAGGTACCGAGGGTTAGATCAACAGCTACATAAACATCTCTGACATCTTCCTGACACCACATCAGACCTTGCTCAAATCCTGCTGCATGCTTTTCACTGGGTGTGCATTGATGCAGTTGATTTTGGGCTTTGTGTTAGCAACTGCAAATAAGAATTCACCAACTCTTTGGATGATTTTGATATTTTCTTCAAAGTGACATTTCCTTGTCTCCATGTATTTTTCATATGGAGGGAGACTTAAAGATAGTATGGCTAACCTGGCATCAACTCATCGGCACATGAGTAAATCAAGGCAATGATCTTTTGGACCCAAAGCAAATGACAATTTGTGTCCAAAAGCCTCAGCATTAAGATAACCTTTAGCAGTATATCTGACATAATGCTAGTGATAGAATATTACAGTTTGAATGGAGCCCATTCTATCTTTTGATGCACACTATGAACAGTGAAGTCCGAGTCTTGCTAAAATTCTGCCATAGAGCTAAACACTATCTTACTGTATGAACTAAAATAGTTCTCAGCAGAAATTTCCTCTAAATGGAAATGGGTTTCTGCACCTTTCTCTACAATCTTAACTCAAATAAGACATCTCATTTTCTGTTAACAAAGAATGACAGTAGAAATAGGATGTTAAGGCACAAATGGAAAACAGCATGGTCCTTTATGGAGCAGACTCCATTTTGAAAAGACCAGGAATTACATACATGTACACAAAAACATATAAAACCTTATATATGGAATTCACTGTTTGTCTCTGAAAAGTAGAATTTATTTGCATCAGTTTGGTCTTAGTCTGAGTTCTTTTGCCAGTACAGTTACTGCTTAAACTAGCAGCTTTGAAATGAGATGAATGAAGATATATTTTACGGATATGCCACTGTAATTCTGAACAAGCTCACCTATGGTAACATTTGCACTCAGCAATTAGCAAAAAACTTTTTTTCTTTTTCCCTAAATCCACCAGCAAGTGTGTCATAACCCTCAAACTCCATCTTGCCAAATTGTTTCCTAATGCAGTCATATGTATTCTAACCTCAATCAGTTCATCCCTTTCCATATGCTTTTCATCTGCCTCACCACATGACATAGGATTAGGGTCATATATTCCTGCAGAGAATTATGAAATAAGGTGTTTTACCTTTAAATTGATTTAACTTTGTAATACAACCCAGGTATGTTGTGTATGGTTGCCATGAATGCAGTACTTTATTGTTTTCACTGCCATGTAAAAGAATTTGGAAAACATTTTTCTTATTTATTATATATTCCAGGGATTTTGATTTGTAATTTAAATATACTTTCTGCTGGTATAAAATTGTAGTTTCCATGTTGTTGTCATTTCAGTTTGTTCCTGGCCATACATTGTCCATAAGTGGGCATTCAGCCTTGTTTGGTTATTCTACTCGGATACTTATGACATTGTGATAAAAAAAGTACAGGCTACAACACCAACAACACCTTAAGTGCTTCAGAAGCTCTAACAAGTAGTTTTAACCTTCTATGGCAAGAGAGACGCAAAACATCTGAATGAGCAGCTCAGCAGCTTAGAAACTCGTGGGTGCTCACTCAAAGGACAGAAAATCATAGAAATGGTACCAACTAAATAAAGATGGATACAGATTATAAATCCTTCATAACTAACTTTTTACTTTTAGTATATTATGCCAAGTAAGTAAAACAAAAGACTGCACAAAATAATATTCTCCTCCAATTTTTATGCTAACAATTTCCTATATAAAATGCAGATTTCAACTCAGGAAAATATTTTCCTCAGCAATATACAGTTTAAAAACTTAGCATTAAGTATACATTTTTTTCTTGTACTATGTTTCTATATAAGACAACAATTTATCATTACATGTTTTTAGTGACAATATTTAAGATGTACTGAGGAGATTTAAAACACATTAGGTAAGTAAGTAAGTTAATAGGTAAGTACTAGGCTATCTGCCCGAGGGCATCTATGAGCCTAGCCAGAATGTGTTGGCTTTCGCCTCCCCCTTAGATTAGTTCCCTGGGCCTCTGTCCAGCAGAGTCATTAGTTCCCTGTGCCTGTGTCCAGCAGAGCCACTGCAGTGATCCCCAGGGTAAATTTTCTGTTTCCCATCCACTCGTCAAGGTTTCTCTTGAAGAGTATTAGTGAGGGGCTCTGCCTAATGCAGATTGAAATCGTGTTCCAAAGCATGGGGAGTCTCTGGGACAGGAATCTATCCCTCCAGCATGTCCTATTTATCATTGTGATGAGGTTTAGATCCCTAGAGCATGTGGCTCTTGGGGATTTGTTTTTTTTTTTTTAGGTGGAGCAAGTCCATCAATTCATGACACAGCCTGTGACACCATCTGGTCCCATTGAAGCTGTATTTTTGGCTTTCGATAGGGCTATTTTAACCTGTGTGTCAGTGATTGCCGGGGCTGTACATTCTTCTGGTATGGTTATGGGCCCTTTAGGGGATGAGAGGGAGGTGAAGTTTGCACTAAACCTGTCTGCCAGAATGTTGGCAATATCAGTCAGTTCAGTGTATTCTGTGCCATTCTGCACTAACTCAGAGCAGATCTGAGAGTTTCCACTTAGGTTCTTGACATAGCAAAAGAATGCTTTGTGGTTATCTTTGGAGTCCTTGGCAATTTTTCTTTTGAAGCTAGCCTTAGATGATTTCATGAGAGATCATAGTTTCCTGCTGATACTGATCAGGGATGTCTTTCCTTCTTGGGATTTTACTCATTTCTGTACTAGTTTCCTCCTTCTATTGTATAGCTTGTTTATGGCAGGGGTCCACCAGACTGGTTTCCTTTTCTTGGAAGAGTGAGTCTTTGTTTTGCTTGGGATAGCACAATTCATGCATTCTTGCAGATGCTCATAGAGAGCCTTTGTAAGGGATTCAGCAGCTTGGACAGTGTTGTCCTTTAGCATGGGAGTTGTGAACCTTTCCACCTCAGTCTTAAGTAACGTGAAGTTTGCTTTTGAAAAGTTTTTCATGGTGGTTTCCTTGATTGGTGGTAGAAGCAGAATGTGGATATCCAGATTGATTAGTCTGTGGTCTGATCTAACCAGTGAGGGGTTGATCTTCGGTGTAGAACACCAGTCACACATGTTGGTGATGATCAGGTCCAATATGTTGTCACCTCTGATGGGGGTGGTGATCAGTTGATCCAGGGCATTCGAGTTTATAAATTCTAGGAAATGTTGGGCAAGGGAGTTAGTACTTCAGTAGTTCTCCTGGTTAATGTTTGGGTAATTGAAATCACTCAATATTAGGGCATTTGGTAGGACCTTCATATTTTCCAGTGTCTCCAGAAACACAGAATGGGGGTCCTAGGTCATGGTGGGTGATCTGTAGCAAGCAACAATTTGAATTGCAATTTTTCCCATTGTTAGTTGCACATGGATGATTTCAGAGGCATTGTCCTGTGCCACTAACCTGGAGGTGTAGGTATCCTTGATGAATATGGATACACCCCCCCACCTTTTGTGTTTTGGTCCAGGTTCTGTGGCCGAAAAGTATGGTATGAGTTATAGCCTGGTAGTGCTGGGGTGCTCTCTGGAGCCTTAAACCAGGTTTCTGTTACTGCACAGATATTGATGTTCTCCATACTGTGGAGTGCCTCGAGTGCATGCATTTTGAGGTTTAGACTTCTGGCGTTGAGTAGCATTACCCTCAGTTTTTGGTTACTTGTGCTATTTACGGTGGTGGGTTTGTCTTTTGAGCCTTGCCTAAAAAAGGCACTATGGGGTGGCAAAAGCCTTGGCCAGTATTCGAAAGCCTAAGGGTGACAGGTGCAAGCCATCTCTTGCAAAGCAACATGGCTTGTCGAGCATGTCATCCCAGGTGGACAGATACTGGATCCCCTTTAAATGACACCAGAAACTTAGCCAATTGTTGAAATTGATCATTTTTTTCTTTATACTGTGGCATCATTCTTGGTGAGGGCAGGATGCCACTCAGGGTCAGGGTCATACTGGCCTGGGCTACATGATCAGAGAGCTCTTCCATGTCTTTTTTCATGTAGTCCAGGGAGGTACATCTCAGGTCATTCACACTAACATGGACAATGACAGAGTCATATTTGTATTTTTTCTGGAGCGACCTGAGTGCTTGTGTAATGTGGCGGATCCTGGCACCCGACAGGCAGCTAACTGTAACCTTCTCCTTGTCCAGCCTAGTTAGTGGGACATCAGTGTGCCTGACTATAGAGTCGCCTATTACTAGTGTGTTGGGTATGTTATTTTGCCTTAAGGGCTGTGATTGCGTGGCACACTGACTATGTGAAGTATGTGTTTCATGGTTTGTGATGGGGTGTGGAGGTTGCTTGGCTTTCTGCTTTGGAGGTCTCTGTTGCTTTTGCAGATTTTTATTTAGAGCCTCCGAGTATGTTTTCATGTATTTATGTGTGTTATTTGCCGGTGTTGGTGTAGTAGGTCTGTGTGAGACTGGTGGTGTTTTGCAAGTATTTTCCTTCTCCTCTTGACTGTCAGTTCCAGTCTTGGGTTGAGAGAGCTTTGCCTCCAGTTTGGCTGTATAATTACATCTCTCGCATATATTAGTGTTTGGTGGTAGGAGTAGAGGGTTGTCTGTGTAAACGAGCAGTTGTAACATTGCCTCAAAATTCCCAGATTCACCAGTTGGACTGGAGAGTACACCTGAAACTGCCCTTTGGACATGCCTGAATAGGTAAAGTGAGCTGTTTTACTGATTGGCTGGTAGGGACGAATAGAAAGCCTTGTCCTTCTGGACAGTATAGGGGGTCTAGTGCTAGGATTAATTAGTGCTTGCTATGAGTTTTGAGCAAGTGCTGGGCTGTGAAATGAATGGTTTGAGTGCTTAAGTTGAACATTTGTCTAGTTCCAAGGGAAAAATTGAAGAGTAGACTTTGTTGAGCCGGGAGTAGTTTAACCCTAGCTAATCAGCGCTGCCCAGAGTGCAAAATAGCGAAAATGCGGTTTTTATAGCAGGGGAAATTAAAGAGATAGAAATTAGCCCAAAATGGCCAATAAACTAATAACTTCTGGGCTACAGCAAACAAGGCGCACAAATTTCAGAAAGGTGCAGATCAAATAAGCAGGCACAATAAGCCTTTAACCAGAAATTCTCAGGTCAGAAGTGCAGAATCTAGCCTCTCCTCTCACAAGAGTGCAGACCACAAACTTTCTTAATGTAAAATAACTGGCCTGAAGCCCAAGTGCTTAAACCGGAACTAATACACTTTTAGAATAACAGACTATGAGCCTTCAATCAGCAATTCCCAACTTAGAAGGATATAAGCTACTTGTTCTGCCACAACAATGCAGTCCACAAACCTTAATGTAAAATAACTGATTTGAAGCCCAAGTGCTTAAACCAAAAGGCTTAGAATAACAGTTGCAATTTAATCAGGCTACTACCTAGCAGTAATAACTGCAGCAGAATAATACAATTGAGTACTTTTAAGAAGCACAAGCAAAATAAGGTAATAAAGTGGGAAGAAAGGCAATTACAGTAAAAGCAGATGAATAAAGTGCAATTTATATATATATATATATATATATATATATATATATATATATATATATATATATATATAACAATAGAAAATGAGAAAACTGATTTAAACAAATTACCCAATTAACCAGTAAAAAAACTCAGAACTGAGCCCTGTTCAAGCAATATTCAATCAAACAAGTTCTAACCGCACACTCCTGCTACTAGGGTGCAGGGGAACCTTCTCCAAAAAAGATGGCCTGGATTAGTGCTCATGTTATACAAACAAAGCTAGATTCAGCAGGTCTGAATCTAGTCTATGCTCCCAAGGCACACCTATATCAGAAAAACAGTTCAAATAAGCAGGCACGGTAAGCCTTTATCCAGAAATTCCCAGCTCAGAAGGGTAGAATCTAGCCTCTCCTCCCACAAGAGTGCAGACCACAAACCTTCTTAATGTAAAATAACTGGCCTGGAACCCAAGTGCTTAAACCAGAACTAATACACTTTTAGAATAACAGACACTGAGCCTTCAATCAGCAATTCCCAACTTAGAAGGATGTAAGCTACCTGTCCTGCCACAACAGTGCAGACCACAAACCTTCTTAATGTAAAACAACTGGTCTGAAGCCCAAGTGCTTAATCCAAAAGGCTTAGAATAACAGTTACAATTTAATCAGGCTACTACCAAGCAGTAATAAATGCAGCAGAATAAACACAACTGAGTACTTTTAAGAAGCACAAGCAAAATAAGGTAATAAAGTAGGAAGAAACACAAATACAGTAAAAGCAGATAAAGTGCAAATTTGTTTCTTTTTTGTTTTTTTTTTACATAACAATAGAAAACAAGCAGACTGATTTAAACAAATTACCCAATTAACCAGTAAAAAACCTCAGAACTCAGCCCTGTTCCAGCAGTCTTCAATCAGACAAGTTCAGGGCCTAAGTGGGTATGCCTACTCAAATGTTCTCTCTGTATTAGGCAGGATGAGCTAATGAGACTAGACTGGGATAGAGCTGGGAAAGGGTTGAACAGATGGGAATGGTAGGAGTGTCTGAAATCAAAATATGATCTCACTGTACTCGGTTGAGTGAGAAAATGAGATGGGCCCAGGAGGAGTGTTGAACATAAATTTACATGAGGGGCGGTCAATTCTAAAGCCACCAAGATTAATACCACAACAAGAACAGAGAAGGTGGGTCGGTGGGGAAAACTAACTGCAGAGAAAGAGAGCTCATAATTTTTAGTGAACAAATAAATAAGCAGATAAATGCAGTACTATTTTTAACACAATATTCAATGAAACAATAAACAGAAAAAAATAAAATGCAGTACTATCTTATAACACTACAAGTTTGTACTTAGCTTGTAATAAAGTTGATGTAGCTATCTAAAAGCTAACCAAACAGCTCAAGTATGCAACTATTCAGCAGAAATAATTTCAGAGATAAGGGACTAAGACTTTAAGGCACAAAGAAACCCTCTAGGCTATGACTTCTGCAACGAATATCAATGAAGTGAGAATAAACTAACTGCAGACAGAGAGAGAGAGAGAGCTCACAATTTTGCAGTGAACAAATAAATAAGCAGATACATGTAGTACTATTTTAACACAATATTCAATGAAACAATAAACAGAAAAAATAAAATGCAGTACTATTTTTATAACACTGAAAGTTTGTACTTATCTCAGCTTGTAATAGAGTTGATGTAGCTATGTAAAAGCTAACCAAACAGCTCAAGTATGCAACTATTCAGCAGAAAAATAAAGCAAAAACATTAAGTTAAATCAAAGCTTGTTCTTGTTTCCAAGTTAAAAAGGTCTCACTATATAATGCAAACTTTCAGATATGGCATTCATGTGGAGAATACCTAGGTAGGACATAAACAAGCAAATAAGTACATTTCAAAAATATTCTGTTTTCAGTCAGGACAGGCACATGTAGAAGTTTCTCACTCGTACCTTGCACAAATATAGCAAATGTATTTTATAACAAATCAGAATTTCTGCTATGCTCTAAAGATATTCTGTTTCTATTTCAGGTTCACCCCACTTCTTTATTCTCTGTGAATCCTGTTTTAGTTTGACTGAAATATCTTTAACCGTCGAACGTTCAATACCCAATGAGTTCCATGTATAACTCAGACCTGCAACACCTCTACCTTATGTGTAATACCACAGCAGACTTCATTTTCAGGTACAACATTTCAGAACTTGTTGATATTTATTTTTCAAACTTTGCTTCTCTGCGGGTGGTCTATTTTGTATTTTTGCTTTTCAGTATGCTGGAAGCAAGTCAAATGTGCCCCTGCTTTTTTAACCCAAGCATTTTTACACCACCTTGTAGGATCCAAACCAATAATTATTTAGATACCATGAACTGTGACATATATCAACAATATTGACTTGCACTTTCTTTACTTCTTAATTAAAAGTCTGTACTTTTTGTCAGTCCATTCACCGATGCATAACATTGTGCAGTGCTTGCATGATGACTTCTGTTTCTCTTTATAATGTTTTCAAATTGGTGAAACAGTACCTATTATAAGAAATGTATCTTCATGCAATGCCAAACATGCTAATGTGTAAGTGTTTTAACAATGTGTCATCTAAGTCCAATTAAATTATTGTTCTAATGAATTCAGCATTTATCAGACCTATCGAGTACAATGCTCTTACTGGTATGTACCTGACAAGGCATATCCAACAATTGGAACATGGATAAAGGACGGTTTCTCACTAAAAGAATACAGGGCATAAGTAAAATGTCCTATGCAGACCGCCTCAAGGGCCTATCCCTGTATTCTGTCTCCTATAGGCTTTTGAGGGGAGATCTATGTCTGGCACACAGGGCATTGTCAGACCCCACTCTCATGGACCTCCTGCATATCCACAAAACAAACAGCACCAGAATTACCCATTCTAAAGACTTAAACCTTGCTTGTGATATAAATAGAACCTGATGGAGAGATAGGCATGTATCCCAGACAGGCTCCCCATCCATGTGAAGCAGAGTCCTTCTCTAAACCAATTCAAGTGCAACTTGGACAATTGGAAGGAAACCGAAAAGTCATCCCTGGTTTGGCACCTATGTCTGTAATGGACACAGGTAACCTGTAAATGGTTTATCTCCTAGGCCTATGCTTACACTTATCAAGGGTATCAAAACTTGTCAGAAATTTGGGATGCATGACTAGGCTTAAAAGGCCCATGTGGTCATTAGAGTAGTAAACACCTATGAACCTATGAATGTTTAAAGAAGGAAAATTAAGTGGCATTGGCTTCCATCTAGTTTAAATAAGACATTGTCAAC
>NC_056731.1:1984736025-1984813525 GCF_019279795.1 Protopterus annectens | reverse complement strand
TTTGAGCCTCACAAGAGGTTATTAGCTAGGCTTACAAAGGCAGATAGTTTAGTACTAATCTATGAACTAGAACTATGAAGTGGCAAATATAACCCTCTTCCAGGAGGGTTTTCTGTTTTGCAAGCAATGAGCACAAAGGGTAAAAAGTCATAAATCATCTGCTTAAGTATTTAAGGATGCTCTGTCTGTTTTCTGTATGAGATTGCAGCACATAATTTGCAGTGACCTGCCAAACTATAGTCTTGCAGTTCATCTGTTCTCGATGATCCCCCCATCCCCTCTGAAGCTAAAGCAGTTTGTTTTCCAAATTCATCACTAAGCTATAAATAAGGTAACATTGTCCTGCTAAATCTAAGCATTAGAAGCAGCTGGGTGGGCTGCAGTCCTGCAATCCAATTGCATGAGCAGCCCCTGTATATATCTACACACACACACACACACACACACACACACACACACACACACACACACACACACACACACACACACACACACACACACATATATAAAACTGAAAGAATAATCTAGCCAAGCTTTTTCACTGTATAATACGTTAAACTTCCAGTAGTAGAGGCCGATGTGATATATATAAATAAACCCTTGAGGACATATGCATACACACACACACACATATGTATATATATATATATATATATATATATATATATATATATATATATATATATAAAACTAAAACACTGAAAACTCAGAACATTGAAAGTGTGCTTCACAACATTGAAAACTGCACTGTACAGGTAAATAAGATACCCTCCACCTACAACACCATCACCTAACTAACAAACACACTTTTTACTATGTTTCTAAAGGGGGGAAATCCCGCCTGAACCCCCTTAAATTAAATATACCAACTCCAAGATCGCACTACAGTGGAAAAAAGTTAATTTCCAAAATTAACTTTTTTCCACTGTTGTGCGATCTTGGAGTTGGTATATTTAATTTACAGGGAGTGTGGGGGGCAGTGCCCCCCACATGGGGGGTACAGGGGGGTTTGTTCCCCTGCAGAAACATAATAGAAAGTGTGTTTGTTAGTCAGATGGTGTAGGAGGTGGAGGGGATCTTATTTACCTGTGCAATGTCATTTTCAATGTTGTTAATCACACTTTCAGTGTTCTGAGTTTTCAATGTTTTGAGTTTTCAGTGTTTTGAAATTTCGATGTTTTGGTCTAAATGTTATGAAATTCAACATTATGAAATTTCAATGTTATGACGTAGACCTGTAGATATATATATATATATATATATATATATATATATATATATATATATATATATATATATATATATATGGGATCCATACAGCTCCCTGAATGCACTTTCCACCGAAGCAGAAATCACCAAGCATACTTAACCGAAAGTGCTGTTCACCGAAGCAGCACTTTTGGATAATTATGCTCGTTGTTCCAGTCGTACTACAGTGCGGATAAGGGAAAATTCCCTTTTCCCTACTGTAGTGTGACCTCGGAGTGAGAATATTAAAGTGTGTGTGTGGGGGGACGCAGCCCCCCACATCGGGGGTGGAGGGGGGGCTTGCCCCCCTGCATAGAAGTAGGTTTAATGTTTTGTTTTGTTTTTTTGAAACATACTTTACTGTAAGCGCTTTTTTGGTGAAAGCGCTCTCGGTAAAGTATGTTGGGTGATAATGGATTCAGACTTTTGATCTTTCGATCAAAAGTCCTAGATCTATCTATCTATATATATATATATATATATATATATATATATTTATATATATATTAAATCGCTACCTATCTATATACCTCTAAGCAAATTCTTAGCAAAACTCCCTCCTCTGTTCATCTCATGTATCTCCTCCTATATAATAATAACAGCCTAATAACATTCCCACTCTTTTTTTCCATGCTATAACCATAACATTGCACCTCACCATTACTGACATCCTCTTCACTTTACTAGAACTCATTGCAGCCTTTCACCAGCACCTTTCCTTTAGCAATACATAATATATTAAAGCATGCTTCATTCAAAACTCCAACAACTCCTGTAGTTCTATCTCTCCCACTCTCTACCAGATCACCTTCATTGATTTCTTTAAACACATTTACTCCTAACAAACCCGAGGATATACAGAATAGCAATGAAGCTGAATACCAAATATAAATGGCTCCACCCTTATCATCATATATGTTTGTCCCTAAAACTAAGTGGAGACATCTAACCAAACTCCAGACCAGCAGAAACACCATCATTGCTTAGACGTATCCATATATTCCTCACCTATCCCCAAACACACTCACTAAACATTTCAGTCATACAAGTCTGTGACTTTTAAATCTGAATCTTTGGAGTATCTCTAATAAATTGTCCAGCTTGCATGATCTTTTAACCCTCTAATCTCCAGACCTCCTTGTAGTCACTAAAATCTAGCTGAAAAAGGCAAGTAAATACAATTAAGTCCCCCCACCCCGGTTTCAGGGTACTAAGTCTAGATTGTCAAAAAAAAACAGACAAAAAAAAAACAGAGTTGCAGTATTCTATAACTATACACTAGCATTTTCACCTTAATCTCTTTCCACTCCTAATTTCAAACAACCAGAAGTACTCATGTCTTTGCCCAAACCCAATGGCCATACGAGTCCAGCCATAATAGGAGTGTGTGTGTGTGTGTGTGTGTGTGTGTGTGTGTGTGTGTATAGATATATATATATATATATGTATATATATATATATATATATATATATATATATATTTATATATATATATATATATATATATATATATATATGTATATATATATATATATATATATATATATATAGTTCCCATTTATAACATTGTTTCACATTAACATTGAGCCACTTAAAGCTGAGACAACAACATCTAACATTTAGAACAACAAATTACTGGAACGGCAAATTTTGCTTCCAGATGACTAGCCACTTGGCCACCACTGACAAAAAAAAAGCCTAAAGAAATTAAACCCACCAAAGTGGGGGGTTTCACCCACCCACACCTACTTAAAATTCCTACTCCGAGATCACACTACAGTGAAGAAAAGGGCAAAGGTCATCAGTGGTGGCCAAGTGGCCAGTTTCCCGGCGGCAAACTTTGACATGTCGGGAATTCGCTGTTCTAAATGTTAGATGTTGTTTTCTCGGTGTTAAGCAAGTCAACATTATGGTGAGACAATGTTATAAAGGGGAACCATATATATATATATATATATATATATATATATATATATATATATATATATATAAATATACAGTGGATATAAAAAGTGTACAAACTCCTGTTAAAATGACAGTTTTTTGTGATATAAAAAAATGAAATGACAATAAACCAGTTCAAAAATGTTCCTACCTTTAATGTGACCTATAACCTGTACAATTCAATTGAAAAACAAACAAATCTGTTAGTGGAAATAAATATAAAAAAATAAAAAAACATGAAATAAGCTGGTTGCATAAGTGTGCACACTCTTAAACTAATACTTTGTTGAACTACCTTTTGATTTAATTACAACATTCAGTCTTCTTGGGTACACACTTGCCATCAATTAAAGAGACTTTAATTAACCCCAAATAAAGTTCAGCTGTCCTAGTAGGATTTTCCTGACATTTGTTCAGTTGCCTGCTATGGCAAAAGCCATGGTTCGCAGTGAACTTACAAAGCATCAAAGGGATCTCATTGTTGAAAGGTATCAGTCAGGAGAAGAGTACAAAAAATGTCCACAGCATTGGATATACCATGAAATACAGTGAAAACAGTCATCAAAAAGTGGAGAAAATATGGGACAACAGTGACATTGCAAAGAACTGGACATCCCTCCAAAACTGATGAAAAGACAAGATGAAAACTGGTCAGGAAGGCTGCCAAGAGACCTACAGCAACACTGAAGGAGCTACAGGAATTTCTGATAAGTACTGGTTATGTACTACATGTGGCATCAACCATATTCTTCATATGTCTGGACTATGGGGGTAGAGTTGCAAGACAGATGCCATTTCTTACACAGAAAAACATCCAGGCCCAGATAAAATTTGCAAAACAATACATCAAGTCTCCCAAAGCATGTGGGAAAATGTGTTATGGTCTGATGAGACCAAGTTTGAACATTTTGGCCACAATTCCAAAAGGCACATTTGGCACAAAAACAACACTTTGCATCACCAAAAGAACACCATCCCCACTGTAAAGCATGGAGGTGGCAGTATCATGCTTTGGGATTAATTTTCTTCAGATGGAACTGGGGCTTTAGTCAAGGTGGAGGGAAATATGAACAGTTCCAAATACCAGTCGCTTATATAAAAAGTTTACACGCCCCTGTTGAAATGCCAGATTTTTGTGATATAAAAAAAGGACACCAGAATAAATCATTTAAAACATTTCACACCTTTAATGTGATGTATAACATGTACAATTCAATTGAAAAACAAACAAATCTGTTGTGGAAAAAATATAAAAAATAAAAAACGTACAATAAGCTGGTTGCATAAGTGTGCATACCCTTAAACTATTACTTTGTTGAAGCACATTTTGATTTAATTTTATTTCTTGATGAACTATACTATTATACATTTCTTGTTATTTAGTTTTAGTCCCTGGTGTTGACACCAGCTGTTGGTCTGGGAAAGGCCCTCTTGAAAGATTTTGGTGTCCTCTGTGAAGTGTATAATAACACAAAGTTTACAGTCATCTGCAGTATTGGTCAGCCATAAACTCCTAGCAATCATCTTTACCTCAAAAAAGTAAACACCAAAGAAGAACAAAAGGACTGGCCCTGGAGTACACTACTAGTGACAGATCTTTTGGACACGATAGTGCATCTCACCCTCATTTACTGGATTCTACTGGTAAGTCAGTTTGCTATCCAATGAGTTACATAGGGATTAAAATTTAGATGGGATAATACCCGTGTGTAGTATTATTTATTTACATTTGTTGACTGGGAATGTCCGACTGGACGCAGGTCCATTTTCAGCGGAGGCCCGGGGAGAAAAGCTCCGCAAATTAAAATATTATAGACATAGTTACAGATGAAGAATCCTAGCAATTAAAAATATTACAAACTTAGTTACAGATGAAGAACATAGTGCATTCAGTAGATAACTAGCATCTCTTCTATCCACGAAGTCATAGCAGATATTAACAATTGTTACAATAAGAAGTTGTTGCTGCCATATAATAAGTAGATATACATGGAAGTATCAGAGCTTGCTGTAATCAAAGGTAATTTGTGGGGTGGAAGAGAGGTAGAAGGTAGATGGAGTGGGAGAAGTTAGAGAGGAGAGTTACAAGGGCATAGCCAGCATGTTTTTAGGTGTGCTTTAAGTAAAGCTTTGAAGTGGGTGCATGATGGTAGAGAGATTATTGTGGGGGGGGGGGGGTTCCATAATTTAGCTATAGCGCTGGAGAATAGTGCTTCTCCAGCAGTGTTATTGGATCTAGTAACCTGTAATTGATTTTTGTTGCTGGATCGTAGTGGTCTGGTGATGAGATAGGGTTGGAATAGATACTGGAGGGATGGGACCTTTAGAGGATGGTTAACCAGTTTGTGGGTGAGTGTGAGTTGATACCATTGAAGCAGGTGAGGGAGTTCTAGCCAGTCTAGTTCAGTAAGTGAGAGACCGTGGTGACTGTTGTAGGATGCCCCGGTGGCGAATTTGGCAATTTTGTTGTAGCAGGTCTCGAGTTTATTTTAATAGCCTTCTCAAAGAAGTCATTCAGGCTAAGTGGACAGAATCTATATTTAACAGCTATAAACTGCTGTGGGTTGAGTTTGTAGGTTACCAATGTCCTTATTTATTGATTCCATAATATCCTTTCCATAGCCTTAGAGATGACACTGGTCAGACTTATGGGTCTATAATTTTCGAGGTCCACTGACTTCCCTCTTATGTGCAAGAAGATGGCTGTTGCTGTCCTCAGTTCTTCTGGCACAAAGCCTGTTTGGAAGCTGACACTGAATAGCCTCTGTAGGATTTCTGACAGGTCCTTTTTCAGCCTGGCTAGTAAGCATTCCAGTATGTTATTTGACCCCAAAGAAGCAGTATTCCTGGCCTTGGATAGTGCCTTGAGGTCTTGTTCATGGGATAGTTAGTGGATGTAGATGTGGATATGAGATCTATGGAATGTAGTAGGTGAGAGGAGAGTAAAAGAGCTAAATGTACCCACTTGTAGATTGGCTATGCCCACTTGGTCTGAGTATGTTATATTATTAATCATTAGCTCTGCATAGTGCTGGCCATTGTTTCCAACATTTCTAACACAGTTAAAGAACCCTTTTTGTTTGTCTTTAGCCTGGATGGCAATTTTTACACCATATCTGCCTTTGGTTGATTTGATCAGGGTCCAGAGTTCCCTGTTATATTTTTTTATTTATTTTTATTTATATTTATTTATTTAACATTTTTTTTACCAGGAAAGTTCAACTTGGAACCAAGCCAATTTTCAGCGGAGGCCCGGGGAGAAACGCTCCAGATGCATGTCTTTGTAACCCAAATATTCAAATATTTATGTAAGAAGAGCTTTCTTTGCATCTTGAGAGTTACAGTTAGTTTGACTTGCGATTATTTTTTTCTTTTATTGTAGAGCCTGTTTATATTTGGGTTCCGCCATAGGGTTGATTTTTGTATATGGCATTGCACGTACTTCAGGGAGTGACATATCAACTTGTGCAGCTATTCACATGTGCATGCAATCTGGCAGTGAAGGATTCTGCATAAGCAATGTAATCATGACGTTTGAAATGGACACTGAATTTAGCCACGTCATCTCTCAGTTTCAGTAGATTAGCCTTGGCATAAGCTCTAAATACTGAGATATTGGAAAATGCCTCTGGCTTTAGTCTTACAATGAAAGCCACTAATTTGTTGTCCAATTTCACCAGAGAGGAGGTTGCAAGTGGTAGGGAGCAAAGCTGGCCCATACTGGTGAGAACCACATCCAAATCTTGATGAGTGGATGGGAAATAGAAAATTCACCCCAGGGATCACTCTAGTGGCTCTACTCCACAGACGCACTGGGAACTAAGGTCAGGTGGCACGATGCCAGGGTAATCCTATGGGCTAAGCTTATAAAGGTTCCAGGGCCAGTAGCCTAGTACACGCCTATGAACCTAAGAGTTTATCACCCTGGTTGGAGTGCAAACTAATTAGTCCATAGAGTTTGCATCAATGAAGTCCAGAAATCTCTGGGCATATATATTAGAAGATGTATATGCTTCCCAGTTATGGAGAGGTAAATAGTGTTTGGCTTAATACACAGGGACTCCATACTAGTTAGATAGGAGTTAAGGGCTGAAGGGGACATAGAAGAAGTCCTATAGTTAGCCACGATGTGATGCTAAGCTGGATGTAAAGGAGTTCCATATTGTTATCTCTTCTAACTAGTTGAGATGTGAAGTGTTTGACAAATATGGAGATAAAACTACCTTTAGCACTTTTGTCTAGTGCAGTGGGGCCTGAATGTGTTGTAGGCATTGAAAACCTGCAATGATGTTATGATCTCAATGGTCTTGAGCAAAGTCTCTGTAATGATGCATGTATAAATGTTTTTCAAGGTAAGGAGTGCTTGTAAGGGTGGATTTGTTTATGTTAAGGCTCCTAGCATTGAATAGCAATACATTTAAAGATAATGGGATTTTGTTTTGTTATATGCCAGTTTGTTTAAGTTGCAGCTAGTTGTCAATAAACATGAGACAATCTCTACATTTTCTCAGGATATCCATTTTAAGCAAGCTGGCTACAGTGATGGTTGTAATGCGCTAATCCATGGTTCCAGGTGCTTATCAATATGAGTTGAAGGAGGTCAGTGCTTATGAAGTTTGCAGTTGATTACTGGAAGTGCTATCTGCTGGCAGTGGAGAGAGTGGTGGTCTTAAGACAGTTACATGCAGCTAGGAATTTATGATCCTTAGATCAAAAAGCAAAAGAATAGCATTAATCCCAAGCTGCCTTCTGGGAATTAATATTAACACAGAAGGTAATATGTTCTTATACTCTCCTCTTGTTAGATACACCACATAAAACTTACAGTAACTGGAGACGACAAGCTGCATAAAGGCCATGAAGGTGTTCCCTCCAAAACTGCAGGCAAACCACATAATGAAGTCCCATAAACACTCACCAGTCAGAGACATGGAGGAATCAATGTCCCCCCCACTTTTAATCTCACCCAAAGGAAAGAAGCAGCATTAATCCCAATGTGGATACTAAAATGTAAATGTAAGGCTTCCTGATTACTGGCAATTTCTAGAAAGGATAGGAAATGATGCCCCTCTGCTCCTTCTATCACCAAGAGCAACTGAATCACTCTTCCAAAGGCGATTCCTGAGAAGTAATTCCTTGGCTTTCCAGTGATTGGTTTCCTTGGATCTCCAGTGATTAGTAGTCTAGTTGCAGATGTTACAATTTTTTTAAATAAGATAGGAAAAGGGATTAATTCTCTGAATGTTGCAGTGTGCACTAAGCAAGTGAGATGATATAAAACAAAGGATAACTCAAGCTTTAAGAATCTAAAGGGAAGGGTTCTCACTTAGGTCCTTCAGTGCCCAGTAGAATGAACAGATGAGATAAGACTGGAAGGGGCTTCCAAGAGAAATGTACAGTAATGATGGGCAACTCATAGGATCATAGGAAGTTACTAGGCTATTGGCTCTGAGGCCCTTATAAGCCTAGCCAAGAGTTTAGCCCATGTTTAGATAAGTAAGCACCAAAAGCCCCCTGTCCAGCAGGGACACAGGTGGGATCCTAGGGGTGTATTATCTGTTTCCATCCAGTTATCCAGGTTGCGCTTAAAAATGGATAAAGAGGTACTCTGCTTGACGTAAAGAGGGAGTCTTCTTTCAGTGCCCAGTAGAATGAACAGATGAGATAAGACTGGAGGGGGCTTCCAAGACAAATTTACAGTAATGATGGGCAACTCATAGGATCATATGATCATAGGATCATATGAAGTTACTAGGCTATTGGCTCTGAGGCCCTTATAAGCCTAGCCAAGAGTTTAGCCCATGTTTAGATAAGTAAGCACCAAAAGCCTCCTGTCCAGCAGGGGCACAGGTGGGATCCTAGGGGTGTATTATCTATTTCCCATCCAGTTATCCAGGTTGTGCTTAAAAAGGGATAAAGAGGTACTCTGCTTGATGTGAAGAGGGAGTCTTCTTTCAGTGCCCAGTAGAATGAACAGATGAGATAAGACTGGAGGGGGCCTCCGAGACAAATTTACAGTAATGATGGGCAGCTCATAGGATCATAGGCTCATAGGAGGTCACTAGGCTATTGGCCCTCAGGCCCTTATAAGCCTAGCCAAGAGTTTAGCCCAAGTTTAGATAAGTAAGCACCCAAAACCCCATGTCCAGCAGGGACACAGGTGCTTTCCCAGGTGTATATTTTCTGTTTCCCATCCAGTTATCCAGGTTGTGCTTAAAAAGGGATAATGAGGTACCCTGCTTGATATAGAGAGGGAGTCTGTTCCACAGATGGAGGAGTCTCTGGGACCAAATCTGCCCCACCAAGTCCTATTGATATCACAGACCAGGATGAGGTCACGCATATAGGTTATGCAAGTGGAGCTTGACTTGCGGATATGCAGCAGTCCCATCAAGGTGGGATCTGAGATTGCTTTGTATGCCTATCAGAGGTCACCTCTGTGGAGACTGCATTAAACTGAGTAGAGGGACAGGGCTTTTAGCCTATCTGTGTAAGGTAGATGTTTGAGGCCCTGGATTCTCCTGGTGAGGAACCTCTGTGGTCTCTCTAGCTGCTGCATGTGGTTTGCGAGGTACATACTGAAGGGGACGCTGTACTCAATAATTAGCCTTATAAGGGAAGAATACAGAGATGTTATGGCCTCTTTGTCCCTGGATGAGATACCCTTACGTATGAGGTAGGCCATGTAGAAAGCTTTCCGTACAACGGAAGCAACATGGTGGTCAAAAGTCAGGTTGTTATCTACCTGGGTGTCCAAATCCCTCACTACTGATTGCGTGACATTGTTATTAATGTGATAATATGTGGGAACATCAATCTCCACAGTGAGGATGATGATGCATTTTTTGGCATTCAGCTTGAGGCCATGTTTCTGGCACCAGTCATTTCAAAAGCCACTGAGTTTAAAATGACAACATTTAGGTATGCTGCATCTTATAGAAATATGGTATGGAAAGGCCACAAAAAGGCAGTTAACAATTAGTCAATAAAAACTTCACTTCAACATCAGAATAACAGATCTATTGCTAATTTATTTTTTTTTGGAAAAGTGAACAACTTGTGTCATCCATATGAAAGTCAACATGGAATTACAAAAGAAAACCCACTTGGTTAAACTAATCTACTGAGACTGCTAAGAGATTATCAGATTACTTCCCACTAAAGAACAGAGCAAGCAACTTATCTCTGTGGAAGAAAAAAAAAAACAGATTACTGCTATCAACTCAGTTTGTATGCATTTCACATTTACTGGATATTGGGACACTGTCTGTCATGTTTTGCTGCTAAATCTGTAACCTTATTGATTAGCAGAAGCGTACATGAAAAGGTTTTCCTGCTATTTGCAAGTAGTCCATAATTGTTCGTTATTAATAGGAGATAAAACTATTAATGCCAAAAATTACTGCCTCTGAGTATTTTGAGGCCGATGTTTAATGTCCTATAAAGGGTGGTTCACATTTACTTCAATAAATTAATGAAAATTACTTACTTTATAGAAACTTGCAAGGATTTAGGCTTTGGCATGGGGTCTAGACAGTACTGTTTCAATGAATAAGGTGTGAAACCTCTAACTATGACAAATGATATAACATGCTGTTTATTTTCTTTAACTTTTTAAAATCCATTCAGCTAAAACACTTTCTTCTTCTTATTTCCAGAAAGCAAACATGGAATTTGTCTTAAAGATCCTTCATTGGTACGGGCTTTATGCCTGATGAATGGAGGGCAGCTGCAGTCATCACCTTACACAAAGGTATAGAATCAACAGATCTTGGTAATTATAGTACAGTTGTGTCAGTTCAAATTACCATAACAGTAGATGTTCATATAATCTCAGCTAGTAGTCTTAGCTATATGGGTTATAGCAAGCCAAGGATATAACAGCGGGACAGCTTCCAAAGCTTCAAGGCACTTTCCATGCATCTAAACTGTTAAGCAACTCAAGCTGAGCTGACAACAAGAACATTTGAAGCATAGCCCTTCAGAGCTTTCCTGTCAGTAGAAAAAGGGAGGCAGAGTCCTGAAAGGGCATAAAAAACACACCCAAAAGTGTGGGGGGAGGTTATTGGGTGGGAGTGGCTATTGCAGCAGTGATCACTTAAACATGTACTATTATGGTAAGTTCAACTTGCACAACTGTACTATGCTCTGTATATTGATCACTGCTGCAGTAGTCTTAGCTGTTTTGGTAGATTACCATAGCTGACTGTATTTGGGAGGTGGAAGGAGAAGGGTCCAGGAGCTCCTGGAGAATGGTCCTAGTAAAGCATAATCTACAACAAGAGAAGGAATCAGGCTTATATTGCTTTGTAAAAGTATATACAAAGGACCAAGTAGCAGCTTCTAGAATCCAACTCTATCCAAAAAGCCATAGAAGAAGGCAAGGTCCTTGTAGAGTGGGCCTTGACCCTGCCTGGAATAGATTTGTCATTGTGAATATAACAAAAGGTAATAGCCTTAGACAACCTTTTGGAAATAGTCTGTTTTGACACTGGTTGTCCCTTCTTCTTACCTTCACAAGAAATGAACAACTGATCCAAAGATCTGAAAGATTTATTTATGCCAATATTACTCCAGAGTTTTCTGTGGACATCCAAGGTATGGAGTATCCACTATACCTCATTTTTAGGTTGAGAAAAGGAAATGGGGAGATGGATAATTTGGCTTAAAGTAAACTCAAACACCACTTTATACAAAAAAAGGATTAGTTCTCAAAGAAACCCTGTCTTTGTGAAAAATTAGGTAGGGTTGACTCACCATAAGAGCTTGCAACTCAGATAGCCTTCTGTCAGAGATCAGAGCAATCAGTAAAACTGTATTTCATGTTAAGAATTTCAAGTATCATTTTTTCTAACATACAGTAAAAATCCCAGGGAGGGGCCACCAGTTCACTTAGAGGAATCTTATGCAAAAAAAAAAAAACAATGAAGAACACTTTTGACATGTGACTACACTGAAAAAGGAGGATCCATGGGCAGAAATGCTGAAACGGCTCATTAATGAACCTTTATAAGAAATAAGAAAGGCCATAGAATACTAACTCACACAAATACTGTAAACCCTGAGAATCACTAGCCCTGATTATGTTGTTGGCACAAACTAGAGAACCTTTTCCATTTGCTAATATATGATTTTCTAGTAGCAGGCTCTCTTGCCTACATTAGTACCTGTTGCACATCTTCAGAAAACAAGTGCTTAAAAGGAATTAAGACCTTTTAATCCAGGCAGTCACTTGAAGATGGTTGATGCCAAGGTATATGAAATGCCCCTGTTCTTGTGTGAGTAGATCCATTTTGTGAGGACGCTGTGGCAATTGCCTTTGGCTATTTCTAATAGAAGAGAGAACCAGGGTTGCCTAGGCCAGAAGGAAGTCACCACAATGATGTTGGGGGATTCTTTCTGAATCTTCAGATGTACCCTCTATATCAGTGGAAAGGGAAGAAAGCTGTACAGGAGCATTCTTGTCCAAAGAAAAGAAAAGGCATGAGTCCTAGAGAAGAATTTTGCCAGTTCAGAGAGGAGGAAAAGAGGTCTACTTGAGGAACTTTCCACAAATGGACCAAATCTTGGAAAATTCCCAGATCTACTTTCCACTTGTGTGGATCTGACCTGGTCTTGCTCAGCTTGTCTGCCATTCAGTTTTGCTCTGATGGAAAATAGGATGCCTGTAGAGTGAGACCGTGCTGTGTAGCTATGTCCCCAAGCTGACATGGTTAGTCTGCAAAGGAAGTACAACCTGGGTGTCCCTTGCTTGTTGATGGACCACGTCACTATGGTATTGTCTGTCACTACTTGAACATGTCCCGGGGACCAAAGATGGTTCAGAGAATTGAGTGACTTGATCAGGGCAAGCACCTCTTTCATATTTATGCACTTGTGTCTATCCTTAGTGTCCCACATCCCCTACACTTTATCTCTCATGAAACTGCTTCCCAAGCAAAGTCCAAAGCATTTGTGGTGACTGACAGCTTTGGATCAGGGAGTGAGAAGGGGAGACCTAGATTTAAGGATATCTTTTGTCTCCACCAAGTGTTTTCTCTACTGACAAACCCCGGTATTGGGATTTAAAAAGATAAAGGGGTTAATGCTGGGACCAAAGAGTTTTCAGATACCACTGTATTATTCTCATGTGGAGTCTTGCCAGGGGTATCATGAGAATCATAGATGCATTGAGACCCAAAATCCTAAGGTATTCCCTCACAGTGACTGAAGTCCGAGTGGAAAACCTTAGAAATTGATCTAAACAAAATCTATGTTATCCTGTAGAAGAAAACCTGTTTGAACTCAGATGTCTAGCTGACATCGAAGGAACACAATCCTATGCTTGGGAGTCGAGGAGGAATACTGAATGTCTTCTTGGAGGCCCAGATTGTGCAAGAGATCTCTCACCTATGAGACAGATTAATGACATTTTGAAACAGATTCTGCAATGATAATTATGAAATTATGAAAAAAACTAATTTGGATACCCTGTAGTCTGCAATGAGTTGTAACTGGAGCTAGACAATTTGTGAACACAAGTATAAAAGGCAAGGATAACTCCAGGATTATACTATAGTGAGGCAAATGGCATATACCTTTTACTTACCTTATAGTACTCCAGGATTATACTATAGTGAGGTAAATGGCATATACCTTTTTCTTACCTTATAGTACTCCAGGATTATACTATAGTGAGGTAAATGGCATACACCTTTTACTTACCTTATAGTACTCCAGGATTATACTATAGTGAGGTAAATGGCATACACCTTTTACTTACCTTATAGTACTCCAGGATTATACTATAGTGAGGTAAATGGCATACACCTTTTACTTACCTTGTACTCCAGGATTATACTATAGTGAGGTAAATAGCATACACCTTTTACTTACCTTGTACTCCAGGATTATACTATAGTGAGGTAAATAGCATACACCTTTTACTTACCTTGTACTCCAGGATTATACTATAGTGAGGTAAATGGCATACACCTTTTACTTACCTTATAGTACTCCAGGATTATACTATAGTGAGGTAAATGGCATACACCTTTTACTTACCTTATAGTACTCCAGGATTATACTATAGTGAGGTAAATGGCATACACCTTTTACTTACCTTGTACTCCAGGATTATACTATAGTGAGGTAAATAGCATACACCTTTTACTTACCTTATAGTACTCCAGGATTATACTATAGTGAGGTAAATGGCATACACCTTTTACTTACCTTATAGTACTCCAGGATTATACTATAGTGAGGTAAATGGCATACACCTTTTACTTACCTTGTACTCCAGGATTATACTATAGTGAGGTAAATAGCATACACCTTTTACTTACCTTATAGTACTGTGCACATGGCCACTACTGCTGGGAGCATACAAAACGTCTACCGTATTACTTTAGATAGTTTCCATAAAAATGTAAAGAGACATACCCACATTTAGAAACACTACGACACTACTTTCTATGCTACTATCAGTATTTTGACAGTTGCCACTTTATGTTACAGTAATGTTTTTTATCATAAGCAAGTCACAGGTGAAGGGAAACATGCATCACATCTATGGCTTAAAATTCAGTATTTATTCAGGATTGTAAGCTTTCAGTATGAGATTCAGTCAAATGAGTATTTTGAAAATTAGGTATTGTGGTCTCTGTCAAATGAAATTCATTATTTAGAGATTCAGTCATGTGAAATAAACCCATACACACACACATATATATACACACACACACATATATATATATATATATATATATATATATATATATATGGGATCTGTACAGATGCTCGACTGCATCTTTCACCGAATCCTAATTTGTCGAGCATACTTACGCAAAAGTGCTGTTCACCGGACTCCCGTAAGTATGCTTGTTGTTCCGGTCATACTACAGTGCGGTAAGGGAAAATTCCCTTTTCCTCACTGTAGTGCGACCTTGAAGTGAGAATATCAAAGTAGGGGGGTGTGGGGGTGCTGGAGGGCTTGCCCCCCCTGCATTCAAGTATTTTTTTTTTTTTACATACTTTAACAAAAGCGCTTTTTCAATGAAAGTGCTTTTGTTAAAGTGTGTTCGGTGGTAATGGATTCGAGGTTTTGATCTTTCGATCAAAAGTCCAAGATCCAAATATATATACATATATATATATATATATATATATATATATATATATATATATATATAGATATATATATATATAGATAGATCGATACTATCATAAACTCCGCAGAGGACACCAACATCCTCCTAAGTAAATAACTGGTGTCAAATACAAGCACTAAAACTGAATTCCAAGACATGTATAGTCACATCCTTTAGCAAGCATATGTTTCCTTGTAGCTATCACATTGACAACACACCTCTGAAAGCTGATCCTGTAGTCAGGAATCTGGGAACTTATATTGACAATGAAATTTCCTTTAATCAAGGTAGAGGGAATTATGAAGAGGTCCAAATACCAGTCACTTTTGACCCAAAACCTTCAGGCATCTGCTAGAAAGCTGAAGATGAAGTGGAATTTCACCTTTCAACATGACAATGACCCCAAGCATACATCCAAATCAACAAAAGAATGGCTTCACCGGAAGAAAATTAAAGTTGTGGAATGGACCAGCCAGTGCCCAGACCTAAATCCAATAGAAAATCTGTGGGGTGACCTGAAGAGTACTGCGTATAAGAGATGCTCTCACAAGCTGACAGATTTGGAGCACTTTTGAATTGAAGAATGGACAAATATTGCCAAGGCAAGATGTGCACTGCTGATAGACTCCTAACCCAAGAAGACTGAATGCTGTAATTAAATCTTAGTGACTATGGCCCCATACAGTGGCATTGAGTGATGTGTGGCCTTCCTATCCCTGTGGGTACAAAGGTAAATATATATTTCTTGCCCCAGGGACCTTCCAGAGATAAGACTGAAGACTCTTGGCAAGTGTGTATCAGTACATCTTCTTCCCGGTGTCACCTCATGACTGAGCTAGGACTATGGATGCCTTTTATGGAATGGCACATTTACTTGAGGTAATTAGTGCAATAGATTGTAGCCATATTGAAATTAGAGCTAATGTGGTCCACTGGGAGAGTGGTACTACAATAGGAAGGGCTTCCATTCCATCAATTACCAAGTAGTGTGTGATGCATGAGGCCGCATCACAAAACATTTCTGCCCAGAATCCTGGCAGTGCACAGGATTCTGATATCTGGAGCACTTGTTCACTCTACCACCTTTTCCTGCATGGTAGAATGCCCAGTGGTCATCTTGTTGGCAAGTGGAAGACAATTTTTTGGGTTTTTTTTTTCTTTTGATTAAGTAGTTATTTGTGGAAAAATGTATTGCTGAATACTGAACTGTTTTTTTCTTATTTTTGCATCCCCCATTTTTCTCTCTTTTGTTTTTTCATTCAGGTGATACTGGAGCCATGGTTCATGACACCAGTAAGAAATCTAAGTAGAGCTGTTGAAGAGACCTACTACACAGCCCGGTCCCAGACCCATATGGTCATCTAGAGGATCTCTGACCTCTTTAATTGTGGTTTTAGGTACCTGGATCAGTCTGGTGTATTCTTCAGTATGACCCATCTACTGCATGCAGGATATATAGTGCATGTTGCATTCTGCATAACATGATTATGCACCAGTCTGGTGGTGAAGTGACTCATACTGTCATTGTAGCTCCCAGTTCCTGTCCAGCTATGATTAATGCTGATCAGCCAGCAGCAATACTAAAGGAATCCATACGGCAGACTCGTGCAAAGCATATGGCTGCACAGGTAAAAAAGTGGAATCTAGTCTAGAACTATGAACCATAACATTCAGATTAGTGTTTCCTTTCTTGTAAAAAAATGACAGAGTGTAACTGAAGCATGCAGTGATATCTATGGGTTGTGCTGTGTGCTGCATGGTCAACTGTCACTGTTCATCAGACATTACTTGTCATCTATATATATATATATATATATATATATATATATATATATATATATATATATATATTATATATATTTTTTTAGAACAGGTATTTAAGTAATTGTTTGTAAAAGTCATGTCTGAGAGCTCACTTACCCCTAGTCAGTGATGGCTTAAGTCATCATAAAATTACTGATCACATTTATAACTGTCTTGCATAACACATACTACTGAGATAGTGTGCCTATGTATGAAGCTACTGAATATCCTGAATAGGTACAGTCAGTTTTATTGTTTTTTTATATTACACAGTGTTTCCTCAGTTTGAACTATGTTGACTGCTGAGGCGTTAGTCATCAGATTATTTCATTTTTTTCCAAAATGTTTTTATTCATTTTGTAACACAATAACTTAACAGTATAGTAACAAAAAAAACTGTCCATAACAACTAAAAAAGCAATATACATAGGATAACACTTATTATACAATGACCCCCCATTAATATTCCAAAACGTGCACGCTGATTGGTCAGTGTGCACATTGTAAATCAGAGTTATAGTAATGGAAAAAGGTCTGGTCACCCGGACTTTTCCATTAGTATAACTCTTGTTTTACAACAACGGAGAATGCAAGATCTCCGTTGCTGTTCAGACACTGTCTCGCTATGTTAAAGGAGTTTAACGTAGCAAGACAGCTTTAAAAAAAGTAACAAAGATCTTCCTATCTCCGTTGCTTTTTTTAAAGATGTCTTGCTATGTTAAATGGGTTTAACATAGCGAGACAGCTTTAAAAAAAGCAACGGAGATTCTCTGTTGCCTTTTTAAAGCTGTCTCCCTATGTTAAACTCCTTTAACATAGCGAGATACTTTGTAAAAAGCAACGGAGATCTTGCTTTCTCCGTTACTTCCACCCACAGCTCTGATGTACTGCGTAAGCATACGCATGCACAGTACATCAGAACTGCTGCAGAATACCAGACAGCTGCGGAAGGGCAGCAAGGAGGCATTATACAATGCCATTATTTAAGAAAAATAATTATTTTTTTTCTTAAATAATGTCATTGTATAATAGCAATAACCCACTTCTGGGTGTGAGTAATGCTGGATTTATCCACGGTTGTCTTTGTTTGGCCACTCGGGCTTCGCCCTCGTGACCAAACCACACCAACCGTGGGTAAATCCAGCATTACCCACATCCAGGCGTGGCTTATTGCTATGATATTTCTCTAACAGATTAGGCAATTTTGTCCAAGCAATTAAATGATGAGTTGTGTTGTTAGCCCTTGCTTTTATAGTAGCAATTTCATTCTTACAAATGTATTTCACAAGAAGAATAAACTCAGTTTTAAAGACACTAGTAGATTGGGATTTCCAAGTTTTAGTAACAATTTTCCTTACTATAGAAAGGATAGACCATTGTAAAAATGTTTCGTTTTTAGGAATGACTTCAGGAACAGAAACACTGAAAAGGATAAGGGAGTCAGAAATTATACAGTTGTCATTCCATAGAGCTTTACAACAGATATTTAAAGTCTAACCAAAAATGGGGAAATTATTTTGCAATTAGCAACCATATATATCCTATCAGCATCAGGGTGTCCACATCTTAAGCATTTAATTTCATCTTTCTTGTACATTATTGCTAGTCTGTGTGGAGTGAAAAAACATCTATGTAAAAATTTCTATATGTACACATGCCAGAACAGGGAAGATGTGAATTCCTTCACCGACTGTAAACAAAGGTTTTTGTCTTTTGAGAATGCTTGTCTATTAACTTCACTTGAATAATTCCAAAAAGAAACATCTGTTTTGCCAAAAACATTTCTGAGAATTTTATAAATAACAGATATTTATGAAGTATTGTTGGGTGGGCTATTAATAATTGTTGAGATAAAATCCAAGATATTTAAGTTAGTCTTATTGTATGCCTCTAATGAGGGTACGAGTTTAGTATACATAAAATTCGTACAAGTTTGGATGTCCAGCCAATTTCAATTTTGCTAACTATATCTGCTGACCATATAGTCTGCAGAACTTATTTTAATACCTGAGAGAAATTGATTCCGATATAATATGTCATCCTTCTTAAATTCTAACATTTTTGAGTATCAAAAGATATCAAACGGTCATTTGTGTAAGCAATAGGAAACATAATTATTAATAAATGCTTAATTAATTGATCGATTGATTAGAAAACATAAGCTTTTTAAACAACAGCAATATTTGGTTTATGAGTAGTCTGAGAACAAGTTTTGACCTTTCACTTTGAGTGTATATTTTTAAAATCCATATAAAGATGTTTGTATGTATTTGAGTATATAGTTCAAGCAATGTCCTGCTACCATTAAAATGTAAAGTTTCATGTATTGATTTCCAATATCATGTATAAGAAGTATTATTCCAAAACAACACTATGTTATTAAATTTGGAGTTTAAATACAAATCAATATTTGGAAACCCTATCCCTCCTTCATCCTAGCTTGTGGTGTGCCAGAGAAGAGAAATCATTGTTTTTTTGGGATACCAAAGGAAGTTACGTAATAAGTTATTAATTTTCTGTTAAATTTTGACAGGTGGGGCAATTATTAGAGCTTGGCCAATGAATAAGATTTTAGTTAAGAGTATCATTTTGATTAAAGTTAGTCTGTCTTCAAATATGAAGAAGAGTCTGTTCCAGCTGTGTATTAGACCAGTAATTGAGTTTATAAGTTGTTGGTAATTAGATATGAGTGGTTTTTTTTATAATTAGATTCAGTGATGATACCAAGATATTTAATATGTGTGCCCTCCCAATTTAGGTCTCTTTTTATCTAAGTTTTATAGTAACATTTTTATTCACTAGACGTGCCTGAGTTTTGTTGTGATTGAATTTTAGACTAGAGATGTTTGCAGAGAAGTCTAGAATATATTATAGGTGATCTGTTGAATTTTCAATATCATTAGAAGCTATTAGTAGGTCATCATCAAACAGTTGTATCATGGAGGATAGTTCATCTGACACTTTATATCCTTTAATGCTGTCATTATTTCCAATATAATTTGCAAGAGGCTTAATAGCCAGGGCAAGGAGTAATGGGAAGAAGGGGCACCCCTGTTTAGTATCTCTTAATGTTTTGAATGGGCTGGATAGATAAGATCCAAGCTTTACATAGGCTATGGACTTTTTGTATAGTTTTTTAATTAATCCTATAATGTTTGGGGAGGAATTGCATTTTTGCAGAGCTTTAAACAGATATGGACAATTTAGGGAGTCAAAAGCTTTATCTATATCAAGGTTTATGCACTATAATTGTGGCTTCAGCGACAAAAACATCATCATTTGTGCTGTTGCGAGGGTGAAATAGCAGTGTTTGTTTACATGGTAGAATACAATTTTAATCTTTAATTTTCTTATTTGGTTTCCTTGAATACTTGTGTATTAATACTTTTATGTGGTAGATAACTGCCAGCTGTTAACAATGCTAATACAAAGAGTATTAATGGCGTTAAAGACTGCAATATTATGTTATGACATGCAGCTTTCTTTTCACAGTTCCATGAGTTTTTAAGCAGTATAATTACAGGAATGAAATGCATACACTTGAAAAGTGTACTAAGTCCTAACCTCCTCCCCCTTTATTTACTTTATGTAATAACTTATTCTGACTTGATTTAAACACTGACAAGTGTGTGTGATGGTCAAATTGCAAGCATCAGAAACATCAGACTTTAATCACAGTAGGTCAATGTGAAAGGTATCATGCACATCTCCTAAGTACAGGCTAGGTGATGGTGCAAGTGTTTTGAATAGATGCTGTCTTGAGAGCTGGAGGGTAAGCTGTTGTAATGTAACCTACTTGATGCAGGTGATGCTGCAAACGCTGATCTGACTGTGCTCTACGACCATCACCAGGACATTGAATGAGAGTTTCTGCTATGTGTAGATGAATGCTGACATATCCTACATGAAATCTGCTGTGCTTTCTTAAAGTGTGGTTCCTTTAATTGACCACATTTATGTTCATTTTAACTTGATTTTAGGCTTTTGCATTCTCAGCTTATTTGAGCCCCCCCTTTACTAAATATACATTTGCCATATGTCCTAAGGGCTGTCATGAGTATGGTTTTCCTCAAGGTTGAACTTGTCCTTTCTCTGCCTTGATCCCTTGCAGTGCATCACTACTGCAGATAAAAAATATGCCACAATCATATACTAAAAACTTTTTGATGTAACCGTCATTCAATCAATGCAACAATGAAAGCATGCCTGTCATCCTCCAAAAAAAGAAAAAAAAATGACACCAACCCCATAATTATATACACATGCAAAGTCTCAGGGCCAGATTCATGATGGCTTGCACGAAGTCTAAGAGTAGTGTAAGACTCCATGCAACCATCATGTCCGATGAGTGATCCAAGTACAGCCTGCGGGGGCATGTAAGAGAGCTCCTAAAATGGCTCTTACACAGACAGGGCATGGATATGCAAATTATCTCACTTGCAGCCGAAATGCATGCAAATGAGGTAATTTGGTGATCCAGGAAGCACAAACCTGTAAGAGCCGTGTTATCTGCAGAAATGTACTCAGTTGACAACTGAGTACCGTTCTGCAAATAGCACAATGAAGCCTTGTCAGCTCCAAATAAAGGTTGCATATGTTCCAGGAAGCATGCCAATGGCCAAATATGTGGCCACTGGCAATGTACCTCCTTGCAAAATTAAAATATTTTTTTTTTTGGCGATTGCCAATGTTTAAATGTAGCGCAGTGCAGCGCAAACGGGCTGCACTAAAAAAAAAACAGAAAAATATTTAAAACCCATAAATGTGGGTTTTATGCAGACCATCAATTTACAATGTAAGGGAATAGCAGGCTGAAAACAACATGGCCACTGAGTAAGGGTTGCTAAGGGGGGAAGCTCAGTGTAAGACATGTAACTAAGCATTAGTAGGCAATCCTATGTAAATGAGTGTTAGGATAGTGAATTGCACTTTTACATAGCATATGAGCACATTCCCCTGTAGTTTAGGTGTAGGATAAGGGGGAGTAACAGAGTAGGAGATAGGTGACATCACAGGGGGTATGTATGAAAGAAATTAAGCTCATTGGAGCACAGTGAAAGCTGTCAGTTAGACATCATGGAAAGAGGTGTGTCAACAGGTAGACATGGGAAAGCCAAGAAATGGAAGGTGTACACTGTGGATAACACCAAAGTTTCTTGACGAGCGTGCATGCATGCGTGTGCACGCTGGGAAGCCCAAGTAAGATGGAGTGCACGTGTGTAAGCATGAGTGCATGCGTTTACGCTGGAGTAAGCATGTAGAAGCCTGTTTAAAGACTTGTAAGCGCGTTTGCACTAGTGTGCATGCGTTTTAACCCGAATAAGCAAGTTGTAGTCCATCTATGCATGTTTGTGCACGTGTTAACTGCTGTGTGCGTGTGTGCCGCTGTATGCGCGTCGCTCCCCCTGAGGAAACAGACAGGAAAAAGGAAGCACAACAAATTGTAAGAAGCAACCAGGGAATACTAGCAGAGCTAGCAGGTGAAAACAATCAGAATCAGGCAATTACACAGGCAGAACAGTAGCCCAGCCCAGCACTGAAAACTCTGCAAACAACAATGCAGCATGTGTCACTCAAGGGACACTGCAACACTGGAGTTAGCTACTAAAAGTGAAAACTAAAAAAGCTTCACTCAGACAAAAAATGCTAGGGGCTGCCATAGCTGTTATAAGGCGACATATGCAACATGCTGAGGGTGGTGACAATGCAAATGCTGCCGGACAACCCACAGTGAGGAGACGGAGAAGAGTGTACAGGCCCAGGGTCACCTACCAGGGGTTACATGAGCTGGAGATAGTGGAGCGCTATAGAGTGGACAGAGACCTCCTGCAGCAAATTGTTGAGCTGTGCAGGCCACGCCTCACACACAGAACCAACAGAGGGGAACCCATCCCAGTGGAAACCAAGGTATGTGTTGACCTAAGAATACTAGCAACAGGTACCTTCCAGAGACCAACTGGTGATATGATGGGGATATCACAGGCATCAGCATCCAGGGTACTGCACCAGTTCCTGGGTGCCATGTCAGCACATGTTGGTGATCATGTATATTTCCCCAATTCCTGTGAGGTATTGGCCAGCAATATGCATCTCTTCCAGCAAATAGCGGAATACCCTGAGGTAGTGGGTTCAATAGACTGCATGCATATACGCATCAAAGCATCAGCCAGTGAGCAGGGTAGGGCCTACATTAACCGCAAGGGCTTCCCCTCCATCAACTGCCAGGTTGTGTATGATGCCCAAGGCATAATAATGAACGTGTGTGCTGGCTGCCCTGGAAGCTACCATGATTCCCATATCTGGCATCTGACGCAGCTATACCAGACATTTTCCATTGGGGACATCCCACATGGTCACCTATTGGGGGATGCTGGCTATGCACTGGAGCCGTGGCTGATGACACCCATCAGAAATGAACACACACCTGAACAGGAACACCATAATGAGGCACACGCACAAACACGTAGTGTAATAGAGTGTGTGTTTGGGCTGCTCAAGTCATGGTTCCGGTGCCTGGAAACATCTGGTGGAGCCTTGCAGTACTCACCAACTACATGTATCCAAATTGTCATGGTATGTGCTATGCTACATAATATGATTCTGCGAAAACAGCTGCAACAGGACCAGCATAGGCCCGGCCCAAACAGCCCCCCACCATTGCCAAGGCCATCACAGGCAGAGCGTGACTCAGAGGAGTAACAACCTGAGCCTGCTCCAGTAGGCAGAAGGAGGTGTGCCCTGTATGCCTTGGCCTTGGCAAAGAGGCAACACATAGCACATACACTGGCTCAGTAGGAACACTGGAAATGATACCTCTCCCTGACTCACACATATAGTAAAAGGGATGCCTAAGTTGACACAACCTGCTTTCAAACATGTACAGGGAGGATAGTATGTGCATCCAACATAGGCAGCCCTGCAGCACCACTTGAGGCATGATTGCCATGTGTTAAGCAATGTAACACAATGTAGTATATGCAAACTTGATGACCCATGAGTAACATCCTACCCTCACCAAGCATGATGCTACAATATGAAGACAAGATGATCAATTACAACAATTGGTGTAAGTATTGTTGTTAGTCAAAGGGGATCCAATGCCTGTCAGCCTAGGATGACATGCTGAGCAAGACATGGTGCTCTACTATGGATGGCTTGCACCTATCACCCCTGGCCTTTTGGATACTGGCAAAGGATGTTTTCACCCCCATAGTGCCTTGAATAGGTAAGGCTCAAAACACAAACCCACCTCCACAGGTATCACAAGGGATATGAAACTAGAAGTAATGCTACCCAATGCCAAAAGTCTATACTGCAAGATGTATGCAGTCCAAACTCTCCTCAGCATGGAGAATGTTGATATCTGTGCAGTAACAGAAACCTGGTTCAAGGCTCCCAAGAGCACCCTAGCACTACCAGGTTACACCTCATACCATGCTTTACAGCCCCAAAACATGGAACAAACTACAAAAGGAGGGTGAGTATCAATAATTGTCAAGGATACCCACACCCCCAGGTTGGTACCACAGCATGAAGCAGCTGACTATCCACGTACAAGTAACAGTGGCTAAAACTGCCTCCCAGCTCGTAGCCTGCTACAGACCACCCTCCTAAATCCAGGAATCCCACTTGGCCTACTTGAGAACACATAAAAATATGAAGGTCTCTCCAAACAACATTATATTGGGTGACTGCAACTACCAAAACATAGACTGGGTGCATTATTCTAGCTCCAACACCCTAGGCCAAAGGTTCCTAGACTTCATAAACCGAAATGCTATGGAACAACTTGTCACCACTCCCACAAGAGGGGTAAACATACTGGACCTGATAATCACCAACATGGGGACTCTATGGCCAAGACAAGAAGTGTATCCCTCACTGGTAAGATCAGACCATACAGTAATCTCACTGGATATTCACATCCTGACCCCAGTCCCTGGCCAGAAAACCACAGTGAAAAACATGTGTAAAGCAAATTATGCACTCCTCCAAACTGAGGTGGAAAACATTAAAGCCCTTGTGCTTGTGGAAAATATGGCCCAGATCTCAGAACCCTTTATGAATGCATTATATGAACACCTTCAGGAATGCATGGACTATGCAATCCCAAATAAAACCAAGACCCAATCCTCCAAAGGCAGGCATCCTGTCTGGTGGACCCCAGCCATTAACAACCCATGCAAGAGAAGGAGGAAGCTACTACATGATAGAGCAAAACCCAAAAAGGGAAGGCATCACTGATCAGTATTATGACAAATAACTATGACCACACATAAAATCCTCTAAGGCCAGCTACGAGATAAGAATTGTACAGGACACTAAGGATAATCACAAGGTTTTTTTACTGATGGTAGGAACCTGGGTGGGAATTCCCAGATATGCTCGGAATTAGTCCAAAATGACAAACAATACACCAAACCCACAAACATTGCCAACATCCGACCTGACAGGTTCAGTGCAACCCCCCCCCCCCCCCCACCAAAAGGCCAAATATCTATCCCAGCAGAGTGCTGGCCCCCTGACATTGCAGATGCTCAGGTAACAACCAGCGTCCCTAAAGCAAAACACACAGCATCAATGGGACCAGATGGTGTCCCGGGCTGCATCCAACGTGAAGTCCAAGAAGAACTGAACACCAAATAAAACCACTGCTCAATCTCAGCCTTACCAAAGGATATGCACCCAAACAGCAGTGTACAGCAACAGTGGTCCATCTCCACAAAGGTGGTGCCTGAATGGATCATGCAAACTATCACCCCAGAATCCTGACTAGCATGGTCTGCAAAGTTATGGAAAGGATCATCATGGACCTCAGAAATAAAGATATTGGGGACCTACAGACACTGGACCTTACCCAGTGTGGCTTTCTTAAGGGCAGATCCAGCCCCTTAAACCTGGTTGAGTCATTTGAAACAGTCACCAAGGCCATTGATGAGGGAAAGGTGGTCCACACAGCCTACCTGGACCTTGCAAAAGCCTTCCATGCAATACCCCACATGGGAATTATAGACAAGCTCACCAGCTTAAATATAAACCCCTATGTCACTAGATGGGTTGCAAACTGGCCAAGGACAGAACTGACATGGTCAGAAATGCTGGAGCCATGTCAGGGTCCAAACCAGCTACAACTGGCATCCCACAAGGCTCGGTCCTGGGACCCCCCTGTTTGGTATATAATTCTCGGAGGTACAGGCCAACATGGAAGGACTGTGTCTGAACAAGTTTGCAGGTGACTACAAACTGGGCGCCATATCTGACCCTCCAGCTGACACAAGCATCCTACAAAAGGGCCTCATAGAAACAGACAACTGGTGCCACAGCCATGCCATCAAGCTAAACACAAAAAAGTGTATAGTCATCCCCTTTGGAAAAACAGTAAGTGCCCACCAATTACCACATAGGTGGTAACCCATTAAGTACAGAAGAAGTAATAACAGACCTGAGGACACAAGTTGATAGAAATCTCGCATTTGACAACCATGTGGCTGTAGTGTTTACAAAAACATTTCATATACCCACCTAATCATGAAGGTAATCACATCTAGATCAGGGGAGGTCATCGTGCCTCTTCAGTCATCCTTCATCAGGCTCACAATTGAGTACAATGCCCCTTGTGGGATGTACCTTAGCAGACTCCTCCAGCAACTGGAAAGACCCCAAATCTGCCTGATTAAACAAACTGCAGCTCCACACAGTGGCATACTGCCTGCCCAGAGGTGATCTGTGCCTGATGTATATAGCCATGTCCAACCTGGAATCAATGCACATGCTGCACTTTGTAAAATCTGAATCCCATTGAGCTATGCACGAGAGACCTGAACCTCAGCACTGAAATAATTAGGACATGCTATAGTGATTGATCCATAACCCAGAAGCTCCCTCCACTCTTGAGTAAATTCACAGTCCGGGTTAGCCAGAGAGTCCCTCATTGACTCTCTTCAAGAGGAATCTTGATGAGTGGATGGCAGATTGTAGGTTTACCCTGGGTATCACTTTTATGTCACAGTTAGACAGAGGCACAGTATACTAACCTTGAAAAATGTCATGGCAAACTCCAGTTAAAATGTGTGTTGAAGGACAAACACACTCTGACTAGGATTAGAAATGCCCTAGGGCACATAGCCTAGTGTTTCTCAATGTCCACCCAAGTTGCGGAATACACTGGAATGTTGGACAAGCCTGGTTTAAGTAGGCCATAGCTGAACAAAATGCAACATGGTCATACCTTAGTCTGGTGTGCACAGTATGAATATTTAAAGCAGTGATGGGACTCAAACCCAGGATACTGTGCATTAGAGTGAAAGGACTGAACCACTACACTATGACAGTGTTCAATCAGCATGAAAGAATGTTGAGAAGTGTATGCAAACTGTCCCATGGAAACCCTGCAGGCACAGCATAATCCCTGCTGGGTTCAGACACAAAGCAATTGGGCAGTAAGAACACAACATGACTTCCAACACACACACACTATAAATGACAAATATAGTTCAAGTTCACACACAACCACAAATGTAGTGGACCTCAGATCTCAACATATGGAAAGGTCACACTGGGCATGCTCACACACTTGATAAATGAGACATATGTCAGGCAACAAACGATGGAAAGCCTGAACTGGGCATGCTCACACACTTAGGCCATGTCTCAGTATAGCAGTCGGACACATATATCTGGCATTTGTATGTGTTAAGCCAGGAACCTCCCACAATACAGCAATCTGCCCAGTGCACACAGTTAAATGACAACAGAGACATAAGTAATATACTGGAACCATGCCATAATCAAACATCTTCCACAGATACACAAGTTGTTCATAGAAACAGGGAAAGCTATGGCAATAAAGACCTGCAAACAGTTTATCAGCAACAAATATTGTGCATCCCAAACATAAACATATGGGTGCAGAGGTCGATACTAGGCTGTTTGCCCTAGGGAATACATACGCCTAGCCAGAGTGTATTTGGTGCCTGCCTTCCCAGTACAGTAGCCTACTGTACCTCTGTAATGTAGGTCACAGAAGGCACCGTTTAAGGCTAGTTTGCTGTGCCTCCATCAAGCAGGGAAACAGTGGAGATCACAGGGGTTGAATTTGCAATGTCACATCCATGTGGCTGGAGTTTGCTGGAAGAGGGTTGGCGAGTGTCTATGTCTAACATTAATTGTGATTCAATTCCAGACTGAGGGGAGCCTTATCTGTAGTGTCTGGGCAATTTCACTGTCAAAACTTGCAAGTGATGATTTTGAGGGATTGAAGTGTCTTGCCAATACTGTTCAGAGATGCCCTCCCTCTGTGGGATATTGCTCTGTTATGTATTAGCTCCCTCCTTCTGTTGTACAGCTTATATATGACTGGTGTCAACCAGACAGGTCTCCTGTTGTGGAGGAGTCTTGGTTTTATTTGGGATAGCATGATCAATGAAAACCTGCAGGTGCTCATAGAATGCATTAGTAAAGGATTCTGCAGATTGCACTGTATAATCCTCCAGCACAGGGCCTTTAAAGTATTCCACCCCAGTCTTCACAAGTGCAAAGTTTGCTTTTGAGAAATACTTTGTTAGCAGTGATTTCCTTGCCTGGGGGTGGGGATCGGATATGGACGTCCAGGGAAAGTTGGTTATGGTCATATCTTAACAATGGTGGTCTACCTCTGGTGTGGAACATAGAGTCCCCATGTTGGTGATGATCAGGTCCAATATGTATTCCCCCTTGTGGCTGTGGTGACTGGTTCTGCCATAGCACATGGATTCACAAATTGTAGTGGCTGTAGGGTGATGTTGTTGAGGCCTGAGTAGTTCCCCCAGTCAATATTCCTGTACCTGAAGTTAACCACTGTAATGGCATATGTGAACACCTTCATATCCCACACTGTTCCCAGGGACGGCAAGTGTGGTTTCTGGATATGGGAGGGAGTGGTCTGAACTACACACCAAACCAAAAGACAGTTTTACACAATGGTAGTTGTATATGTATGGCCTGTCATGCTTAGTGCAGTGGTAACAACCCAGAGGTGTGTGTATCTGTGATGTATATAGGTTCATAAGTTCATAGGTTCATATTAGGCTATCTGCCCTAGGGCATTTATAAGCCTTGCCAGAGTGTGTGTGGCTTTCGCCACCCCTTGGAATGAGAATACTATGCCCATTTAGGGTTTAGTTTACTGTGCCTCTGTCTAATAGTGACACAGAGATGACCCCGTGGGTAAACCTACGAACTCCCATCCACTCATCAAGATTTCTCTTGAAGAGAGTCAATGAGAGGCTCTGCCTAACATGGACTGGGATTCTGTTCCAGAGTGTAGGGAGCCTCTGGGTTATGAATCTGTCCCTCCAGCACGTCCTATTTATTTCTGTGTTGAGGAGCATGTCCATTAATTCTGGATTGGACATGGCCTTGTACGTCAGGCATAGATCGCCTCTGAGTAGGCGGTATGCGACTGAATAGAGCTGTTGTTTCTTCAGCCGGGCAGCTTATGACATATGTTTGACACCCTTGATTCTCTCAGTGAGGTACTTTTGGGGTCTTTCTAACTGCTGCAGGTGTTGGGTAAGGTACATCCCAAATGGGGCATTGTACTCAATTATGGGCCTGATAAGGGAAGAGTATAGGGGCATGATGACCTCTCTTGATCTAGATGTGAATCCTTTCATGATAAGGTGGGTAATATAGAAGGTCTTCCTAACCACCTTGGCAATGTGAGTGTCAAATGAGAGGTTACTGTCAACTTGGGTCCCTAGGTCCCTGATTACTTCTTCCGTATTTAATGGATTACCACCTATGTGGTAATTTGTGGGTACTTTGTTTTTCCCAAAGGGTATGACTATACATTTTTTGGCATTCAGTTTAAGGCCATGGCTCTAGCACCAGTTATCCATTTCTATGAGGCCTTTCTGAAGGATGCTTGTGTCCACTGGAGTATCAGTTATGGCACCCAGTTTGCAGTCATCTGCGAACTTTGTCAGCCACAATCCTCCTATGTTTGCTTGCACCTCGGAAAAATAAATGCCGAACAAGAGGGGTCCCAGGACCAAGCTCTGTGGGACACCGCTTGTGACTAGCTTAGAGTCTGACATGGCTCCAGCAATTCTGACCTTGTGAGTTCTGTCTTTGAGCCAGTTTGCAACCCATCTTATGACATATGGGTTTACATTTAAGCTGGTGAGCTTGTCAATGATGCCCGAGTGGGGTATTGTGTCGAAGGCTTTTGCAAGATCAAGGTAGACTGTGTGAACTGCCTTACCCTCATCAATGGCCTTAGTGACTGTTTCAAAAAAGTCGACCAGGTTCAAAAGGCAGGATCTGCCCTTGACAAAGTTGAATTGGGTAGGATCCAGTGTCTGTAGTTCCCCAATGTCTTTGTTTATAAGTTCCATAATGATCCTCTCCATAGCTTTGCAGACCAGGCTCGTCAAGCTTATGGGGCGGTAATTTCCAGGGTCCGTAGAAACACCTCCTTTGTGGAGTGGGACCACTGTTGCTGTACGCCATTCTTTGGGTACATATCCTGTAGTAAGGCTAAGATTAAACAGCAGCCTTATGTGTGGGTTTAGTTCCTCTTGGAGTTCACGTAGAACGCAACCCGGGACACCGTCTGGTCCCATTGATGCTGTGTTTTTAGCTTTGGGGAGGGCGGCTCTCACCTGGACATCTGAGATGTCAGGGAGGCTACACTCTGCTGGGATAGATATTTCTCCTTTTGGGGGGGAGGGGGGGAGAAATTTGCACTGGACCTGTCTGCCAGTATGTTGGCAATGTCTGTGGGTTCAGTGTATTTTTTGTCATTTTGGACTAACTCTGAGCTTATCTGGAAGTTTCCACCCAGGTTTCTAATATAACTTAAGAAGGCCTTGTGATTGTCTTTAGTGTCTTTTGCGATTTTTCTCTCAAAGTTGGCTTTGGATGATTTTATGAGTGATCATAGTTTTTTGATAGTACTAATCAGAGATGCCTTCCCTTTTGGGGATTTTGCTCTGTCATGTAGTAGCTTCCTCCTCCTGTTGTAAAGCTTGTTAATGGCTGGGGTCCACCAGACAGGACGCCTACCTTTGGGGGAATGGGTCTTGGTTTTATTTGGGATTGCATGATCCATGCATTCTTGAAGGTGTCCGTAGAAAGTGTTTATAAAGGATTCAACGGTGTGGGCTGTGGTGTCCACTGGCCCAGGGGCCTTGAAGGATACCACTTCAGTCTTAAGAAGTGTGAAGTCGGCTTTTGAGAAATTCTTCACTGTGGTCTTTTGTGCTGGGGGTGGGGGCGGGATGTGGAGTTCCAGTGAGATTAATTTATGATCTGATCTCACCAATGAGGGGTATACTTCCAGTATGGAGCATTGTGTCCCCATGTTTGTGATGATCAGGTCTAGTATATTATCTCCTCTTGTGGGAGTGGTGACTAGTTGTTCCATCACATTTGAGTTTATGAATTCTAGGAACCTTTGGGCTAGGGTGTTGGGGCTTGAGTAATGCTCCCAGTGTATGTTTGGGTAGTTGAAGTCTCCCAATATGATGGTATTTGGAGAGACATTCATACTCTCCAGTGTCTTCAGGAAGGCTGAGTGGGTTTCCTGAGTTTGAGAGGGTGGTCTGTAGCATGCTACAAACTGTAGGCCAGTTTTGCCTATGGTTAGTTGCACATGGATGGTCTCCAATGCTTCATGCATTGCCACTAACCTGGAGGTGTGGGTATCTTTGATGAATATGGATACTCCCCCTCCTTTTGTGGTTTGGGCCAAGTTTTGGGGCCAAAAAGCATGATATGAGGTATAACCTGGTAGTGCTGGGGTGCTCTCAGGAGCCTTGAACCAGGTTTCAGTCGCTGCACAGACATCGATGTTCTCCATACTGAGGAGGGCTTTGAGAGCATGCATCTTGAGGTTTAGACTTCTGACATTGAGCAGCATTACCCTTAGTTTTTTTCCACCTGTGTTTTCTAGGGAGGTGGGTTTGTCTTTTGAGCCTTGCCTAAAAAAGGCACTATGGGGGTGGCAAGAGCCTTGGCCAATGTCCGGAAGCCCAGGGGTGACAGGTGCAAGCCATCCCTTGTGAAATAGCATGGCTTGTCAAGCATGTCATCCCAAGCAGACAGACATTGGATCCCCTTAGAATGACACCAGTAATTGAGCCAATTGTTAAAGCTGATCATTTTGTCTTTGTACTGTGGCATCATTCTTGGTGAGGGTAAGATGCTGCTCAGGGTCAGGGTCATACCGGCCTGGGCTGCATAATCAGAGAGCTCCTCTATGTCTCTTTTCATGTAGTCCAGGGAGGTACATCTCAGGTCATTCACACCGGCATGGACAATGACTGAGTCATATTTGTACTTGCTTTGGAGTGACCTGAGGGCTTGTGTTATGTGGCGGATTCTAGCGCCCAACAGGCAGCTTACTGTAACCTTTTCCTTGTTCAGTCTGGTGAGCAGGACGTCAGTGTGTCTGACTATGGAGTCACCTATTACAAGTGTATCAGGCATGTTGTTTGGCCTTAAGGGCTGTGACTGTTAGGCACACTGACTTTATGAACTATGTGTTGCATGTGCTATGTTTTGAGGCAGTGGTTGCTTGGATGTCTGCTTTGGAGACCTCTGTTGTTTTGGTAGATTTTTAATTAGAGCCTCCGAGTATGTTTTTGTGTGTTTATGTAGGTTTGCAGTTGTGATAGGTCTATGTGAGACTGGGTTTGTGGTGTGTGTGGTTACCTTCTCCTCCTGACTACTTTTGCCAGTACTGAGTCGAGAGAGCTATAGATGCATCTCTCACATATATTTGTATTTGTTGGGAGGAGGAGGAGAGGTTGTCTGTGCACATGAGGCAGTTGTAACATTGCCTCAAGATTCCCAGATTCATCATCTGAACTGGAGAGGATGCCAGTAATTGACTCTTCGACATGCTAAAATAGTGTAAGGGATTGCTGTGTAACTGAGTCAGAAAGGACCTATAGGGAAATGGGTACTCAAGGGGATTGTAGGTGGATGTAGTGCTTTCTTTTTGTTTAAAAGTGCTTTACCTGTGTAAAAATGCTTTAGGAACAAGTGCTGGGCTTTTCAGATAGATATAGACTGTTTAGATTGAAAGTAGAGCAGTTCTAAGGGAAAAACTGAAGAGCATATGTTTATGGATACACTCCCTGGTTGTGTTGTGTGTTACAAGTCCTGTGTTCATGAAGCATGGTATAAAACATAACCAGGCAGTGCTGATGTGCATATGTGACCCTGAACTAGGTGTCTGTTAATGCATATATATTGTTATCCCCCATACTGAGGGATAGTAAAAGATGTACATACCTCTTTGTAAAAACTGATGCCAGCACCCTATAAATACTGCAGGAGAAAAAAAAGCCACCCAGTAATGCAAACAGCACACTGAGCTAATGTGTCTCTCTCAAGTGTCACAACATAGTTAGGTAGGGGTTTGAATCCTGCAAATGCTCTGTGTGTGTGTGTGTGCAATTCTCTTTTAAAGAAATGTCCCTTTTGACAACTGGAATAACACACTACATGATGTACATTCCTCTTTGTAAAGACTGATGATGTCAGCACCCTATAAGTACAGCAGGAGAAGGAGAACCACCCAGTAATGTGAAAAGTGTGCTGTGCTAATGTGCCTTTCTCAAGTGTCATAACATAGTTAGGTAGGGATTTGAATCCTGCAAATGCGTAGTGTGTGTTGGGGGGGGGCAGGGGGTGTGCAATTCTCTTTGAAAGAAATGTCCCTTTTGACAACTGGAATAACACACTACATGATGTACATTCCTCTTTATAAAGACTGATGCTGTCAGCACCCTATAAGTACAGCAGGAGAAGGAAAACCACCCAGTAATGCGAGTAGTGCGCTGTGCTCATACGTCTCTCTCAAGTTTCATAACGTAGTTAGGTAGGGGCTTGAATCCTACAAAAGCCATGTGTGTGTTTGTCAATGTGTGGTGGGTTTTGCTTTTACTATTGTATGACATATAATTATAACAGTAATTGCAATGCACACATCAGGTATGTGTGTGCCACATACAGATATGTACCTGTGACCTTCAATAGTTCCTATGTGTGAAGCCTGCCTCATATGAATACAGTTGTTCCCTGTGCCAGCATGTCCTGCAGATTCCCAGACTGTATGCCATACATGTATGTTGTTGACAATGCAGGCTACTGCAGTGATCTGTGTCCTATGCCAACTGGGTGACACACACTCATGAAAGCTGTGATATATTAATGTGGGTGAGGGTTCATGTCTGGAGTATATGTCACACATGTTATAACACAGCAAAGTCTGTGAGTAATGGACATCCAGTGTAGGTGTATGGCAACTGTTGCTGATATGCATAAAGACACCTTCTTGCTTAGGCGATACACCAAGTGACTGCACAATACCTTTGGAAATGTGAATATCACAGGATAGACAAGAAAACACTTGTCCATATGTACACACCATTACCCGTTCTACATGATGGGTGCTGCCACCTACATGGTACTACTGGAATACTATGTTACGTACATGCTGATGACAAAGTTACAGTTGCGTTACAGTAATAGAGCATGGCTTGGACAACAGGTATCTATCTGTATGATACCCTTGTGGTGCTCATGTGTGTCATGTGCAGACTGCATTGTAGGCCACTGTATACATTTCCAGTCGTGGATGAACATGGTTTACTATCAAAAGGTCGATTGCCACTCCATCGAATGTCGGATGGTCGACATCGGAAGGTCGGATATATCGAATGTCGAAGTCGAAATATCAATCTCGAAACGGTATTACCATGGGTTGAGGTAGGAGTACGTAGTTGACGTACCTACGAACTTCTCCCCTACCTCATCCCATGGTGGAACCCATTTCGAGATTGGTTTCGATAAAACGGTTCGGCCTTCCGGTGTCGACCATCCGACGTTTGATGGAGTGGCAATCGACCTTTTGATAGTAAACCGGATGAACATATCGCTAGTGTGTTGGCATGTACGTGAGACTGCTATATGCCAAACAGTATTCTTCCCAGGGATGTGTGGGGCTCAGTAAAAATGGCTACTGGTATAGTGTAGTACTGCAGGGATATCACTGACACTGGGTTTCTTACATATGTGTATCAGTTGAGGATACATCAATGTAATAGGTTCATAGGTTCATACTAGGCTATCTGCCCTGGGGCAGTTATAAGCCTAGCTAGACTGTGTTTGTCTTTCTCCACCCATTTTAAATGTATTTTCATATGGCCTTTTTCCAGGTTAGTATACTCAGCCTCTGTGTAACAGTGACACAGAAGTGAAACCTGGGGTAAACCTACAATCTCCCATCCACTCAGCAACAGTCCTCTTGCAGAGAGTCATTGAGGGACTCTGCCTAACCTGGACTGTGATTTTATTCCAGAGTGAAGGGAGCCTCTGGGTTATGAATCTGTCCCTCCAGCATGTCCTATTTATGTAAGTGCTGAAGTGCAAGTGTCATGAGCGCATAGCTCCATGGAATGTGGATTTTCTGAGGTGCAGCATGTCCATTAATTCCAGGTTGGACATGGCTCTATATGTCAGGCATCTGTTGGAGCCCTTTGATCCCCTTGGTGAGGTACTTTTGTGGACTTTCCAGTTGCTGCAGGTCAGGTCTCTGGTAAGGTACACCACAAAAGGGGCATTGTACTCAATTATGGACCTGATGAGGGATGACTAAAGAGGCACGGTGACCTCCAGTGATCTAGCTGTGAATCCCTTCATGATTAGGTGGCCTATATAAACTGTCTGTGTAACCACTACAACCATGTGGTTGTCAAATGAGAGTTTGTTATCAACTCGGGTCCCCAGGTCCCTAATCATGTGTACAGTACTTAATGGCTTACCACCTATGTGTTAATTTGTGGGCACTTTGTTCTTGCCAAAGGGGATGACTATACATGTTTTGGCGTTTAACTTGAGGCCATGGCTCTGGCACCAGTTGTCTGTTTCTATGAGGCCCTTTTGTAGGATGCTTCTGTTGGCTGGAGAGTTGATTATGGAGCCCAGTTTGCAGTCATCTGCAAACCTGCTCAGCCACAGTCCATTTGTGTTGGCCTGTACCTCTGAGAAATATATACCAAACAAGAGAGGTCCCAGGACCGAACTCTGTGGGATGACACTTGTAACCGGTTTGGAGTGTGACATGGCTCCAGCAATTCTGACCATGTGTGTTCTGTCCATGAGCCAGTTTGCAATCCATCTAGTGACATAGGGGTTTATAGTTATGCTGGTGAGCGTCTCTATAATGCCCAAGTGGGGGTATTGTATTGAAGGCTTTTGCGAGGTCCAGGTAGGCTGTGTTGAACACCTTCCCCTCGTCACTGGCCTTGGTGGCTGTTTCAAAGACATTGACCAGATTTAAGAGGCAGGATCCGCCCTCAACAAAGCTGAATTGGGTAGGATCCAGTGTCTGTAGGTCCCCAATATCTTTATTTATGAGGTCTGTGATGATCCTTTCCATAGCTTTGCAGACCAAGCTAGTCAGGCGTATGGGGTGATAGTTTCCAGGATCTGTTGAGGCACCACCTTTGTGGAGAGGGATCACTGTTGCTGTACGCCACTCCTTGGGTACATATCCTGTAGTAAGGCTGGGATTGAACAGTAGTTTTATGTTTGTGTTTAGCTCTTCTTGGAGTTCATGTAGGATGCAGCCTGGGACACTGTCTGCTCCCATTGATGCTGTGTTTTTGCTTTGGAGAGGGTGACTGAGCATCTCAGATGTCAGGGGGGCATCACTCTGCTGGGATATATATTTGCCTTTGTGGTGGGGAGGGGGGTGAGATGTTTGTGCTGAACCTGTCAGCAATGATGTTGGCAATGTATGTGGCTTAGGTGTATTCTTTGTCATTTAGGACAACTTCTGAGCATATCTGGGAATTCCCACCCAGATTCCTAACATAAGTAAAGAAAGCATTGTGATTATCCTTAGTGTCTTGTGCAATATTTCTCTTGAAGCCGGCCTTAGACAATTTTCTGAGTGCCCGTAATGTTTTCAAAATACTGATCAGAGATGCCTTCCCTTTGTGGGATATTGTTCAATCATGTAGTAGCTTCCTCCTTCTATTGTTTTCTGTTATGTGGCTGGGGTCCACCAGAAAGGATGCCTGTCTTTGGAGGATTGGGTCATGGTTATATTTGGAATTGCATGATCTGTGCATTCCTGAAGGTGCATTTATAAAGGATTCAGCAGTGTGGGCCATATTTTCCACAGGCCCGGGGGCTTTGAAGGATTACACCTCTGTCTCAGTTTTGAGGTGTGTGGAATTTGCTTTAGACAAATTTTTCACTGTGGTTTTCTGGGCAGGGGCTGGGGTTGGTATGTGAATATACAGTGAGATTATTCTATGGTCTGATCTTACCAGTGAGGGATACACTTCTGGTCTGGAGCATAGAGTCCCCATGTTGGTGATGATCAGGTGCAGTATGTTTTTCCCTCCTGTGGGAGTGGTAACAAGTTGTTCCATAGCATTTGAGCTTATGAATTCTAGGAACATTTGGCCTAGGGTGTTGGAGCTACAGTAATGCTCCCAGTCTATGTGTGGGTAGATGAAGTTGCCCAATATAATGTTGTTTGGAGACACCTTCATATTTACATGTGTTCTTAAGTAGGCAAAGTTGGTTTCCTGGGTTTAGGAGGGTGGTCTGTAGCAGGCAATGAACTGGAAGGCAGTTTTACCCACTGTTAGTTGCACGTGGATAGTCTGTGATGCTTCATGCTGTGGCACCAACCTGGGAGTGTGGGTATCCTTGACATTTATTGATACTCACCCTCCTTTCATAGTTAGTTCCATGTTTTGGGGCTGTAAAGCATGGTATGAGGTGTAACCTGGTAGTGCTAGGGTGCTCTCAGGAGCCTTGAACCAGGTTTCTGATACTGCACAGATATCAACATTCTCCATGCTGAGTAGAGTTTGGACTGCATGCATCTTGCGGTTTAGATGTCTGGCATTGAGTATCATTACTTCCAGTTTCTTATCCCCTGTGATACCTATGTAGGTGGGTTTGTGTTTTCAGTCTTACCGCCAGAATTCAAACATGTGCAGACATTGCACTTTTGGAATTAACACTGGTGTATAAAAACACTACAATGACATTCATACTGTTAATGCATCAGGCATGCTGGGATATACCCACATTGATATCATTACACTGTACTGTAAACAACATGATAATATTACTACAGTGCTATGTAGTCACCCTGTGCATCAGCACCATGCTATCCTGTTCCTGCATCAATGTTACAGATTGCAGGAGGTGGCACAGTTTCATCATATGCACAGGGTGTGTACTTGGTATGCCAGAGTCTGCCATTGAGACATCCAATCAACATGTATGTGTGTGTGTGTGTTAGTGAGGGACAACAGTACAAAATGGGGCAATGTTGATGCGGTGTGTGTGTGTATGTGTTAGCCCTAGGTGTTAGCATTATACATGTGTGTATGCATGCACACAGTTCCACCACATGGCTGCCATATACGGGTGTTTGTGGACAGCCACAAACTGTACCTGCCAGGTCATACAGATCACTGTCTCTGGCCACGGACACGGTACCTGTGCCTGGCAGGGGTGCTATGGACAGTATCAGGTATTAAGCCAGACTGGGTACTGTCATCAGAAGCAGTTGGGTGATGACTGGACACATGTACCTGCTGGGACTGTCCAGAGCCACGTGCACGTGGTCTTCTAGGATGGTTTGATGACAGCACAGACACAGCATTGCTGGGGCTGGTACTGGCACTATGGGAGTGGCTGTGGGTTTGTTGTCGTCCGCGACGACTGCCAGCTGATAATGTTGCTGGCATACGTCCACATCGATGCCTCAACCGTCCTGCATTGCCCTGGCTCATGGACATGTAGTTGTGGAACAGATCTAATGTGTCGCCCCAACGTCTGTCAATGACCTCGCCGACAGTACGGATGGCAGCCGCAATGCCACGCATAGTGTCATTCATAGCAGTGCGATGTGCTCTAAGCTCCCTCAGACCCTGTCTGGTGTACCGTTCCATTTGTGCCTGTGCCTGCATTACAGCCCGGAACATAGCTGAGGTTGAAAGACCTCTGTGGACACGTCTGACAGGGGCAGTATGACCATGGATGCTCCCACGAGAACCCCTGGACATCTGCCTGTGTGGTACCATGTCAGGACTCTGTCCATGGCTGCTGTGAGGGGATGCATGTGCCACTGATACCACATTACCCTGGTCAATGCCCACTGTATGCTGTCCCTCAGCTAAGGACATTGGTGACAATGGATGTATCGGCAGGATGACTGTGCGCATTGACGGGGTTAACTGCTGTGTATTGTCGATTGGCTGACCAACAACAGACCCTGTCACACCTCCCTGTGCCATTACACATGTATCATCATTATCACAATCCCCAGCAGTGGCTTCAGGTTCCCTGCTGCACGCCAACAGAACAACACCAGAACTTGTGAGAGGAAGTCAGGAAACACAGTTTACAATGTGTACACAATGTTACCACAGATGCACACGGGCACATGCACACATGCACACGGGCACATGTACACATGCACACGGGCACATGCACTCATGCACGCATGCACACAGGCACATGCACACATGCACATGGGCACATGCACACATGCACACGGGCACATGCACACGGGCACATGCACACACACACACATGTACATGGGCACATGCACCCATGCACATGGGCACATGCACGCATGCACACGGGCACATGCACACATGCACACATGCATATGGGCACATGCACACATGCACACGGGCACATGCACACATGCACACGGGCACACATGCACACTCCTCAGTACAGCAGATACAAACACACACACACCTGCAATCCAACACATACACAATACTGTTTGAGGGTATTATAAGTATTAATATTATTATTAGTGGTATTAGTATTGTTATTACACACTCACCAGCAAGGATTGGCTGCCTTGCTGTTACTCCAGAGGGACCTGCACAAATAAGAGAGTTATTGTCAGTGGCCACAACTGTGCCATTGATACTGTGAGTATGATACAGTACAGTAGTACAACAGTTGGCTTTCACAGGTGTACTGATGATATTCAGAATATCAATCTTGCACAAGAATAGGCAGGATAACAGCTACACACACAGTACACATCTCACACATGCATGAACTACCAGTGCAGAGAACAGTCAACTACAGTTATGGTATGTTACCTGCACACTCCATGTCCACATGCTGGGTGGCTCCAGCCTCCATCATGACACATGTCTGTGGATGTTGTTGTTGTTGGCCTGGAGCCACAACACTTAGGAGGAGCTCCTCCACTCTGGTGAGGGGGGGTGGATAGGTACCCTACCACCTGTGGATATCAGATGCACGCTGATGGACATTTCTAATTAAATCACTGCAGTGATGGCGTACCTGCTCATATGTCCAGTTATGCATGCCTATGTCATTTACCCAATGGACAAGGTCGTGCCACAGTGCAGCCCTCTCCTGCTGGTTCTGGCTGGTCCTGGAAAACAGTGTGGAAAAGTCCCACACCAGGCTCTGGTGTATCTCCTCATCCTCTGCAGCTGAATAACAGGGGTTGCACTGATGCACCATCGCCCTGGAAGGAAAAGAAAAATATGTGAGCAAGTAATATGGCACACATAATACTCTACTGTACTGATATCATTGAACTGCCATATATAGCATCTGTCTGTCTATAAGGGGATACGCATGTAAATTACCACATATCAGTGCTCAGCCAACAACTGTGTGACAGTGCCTGGCACACTCTATACAACAAACTAGTATACACCAGCACTCGGCACACTGTTTGAGGTACAATGCACAACCTCACACTGGGGGTATGTATCAAGCTAATGGATGGAGAATATTGTCATCCCATGCAATGCATGCAATGCACATTTACAGTTTCACTGGTAATCCACCCTAGTCTTTGCTGCCATACCCCTACCTACACCGCAGTCATACACAGGGAACTGCAGCACAACATATGGCAATGTAATATGTTTGTATCCCAATAACTGACACATCCTTCTCTGGCCTCACACCAAGGACACACACTACCATGACAGACACAAAGTCATGCTGAGCAATCACACCATTACAGACCTTGCACACAGTCAGTGTCACACTCATTCCACCTCACATAGTTGGTATTGCAATGAGTACATGTGTGTGTGCATTGTGTCATAGGTAGGTACTATGCTATTGGTCCTGGGCCTATGGCAGCATAGCCTTATGCTACCCTGCCCCTTAGGACACATGTAATGTGATTGTACTTCCTCCTGTCAAACAGTTACACAGAGGCGACTCATATGGCATATTACCTATCTCCATAACATTCATCAGGGGTATGTCTGACATCTACTAATAAGGAGCCTTGCTTGTTAATGCTGGGTGGTTTAGTCCAGCGTATGGCTTATTTGTGGATAGGAACCTGTACCTCCTGCATGTGCTCTTTACTGCAGTGACAAGGATGAGGGTCATAGGTCATTTAGGTTGGACAGAGTGTGAGGTGTTACCATGGCAGTTGGACAACTGGTATGGGTGTGACATAACTCTGTATATCCAGCAGTGGTAACCTCTGTGTAGGTAGTATGAAAGGCACTCTATCTGTGGTTTTATCAGTCAGTCTGCATAGGGAATGTGTTTGAGGGCATTATCACTCTTTGTTAGGTATGTCTGTGGCCTTTTCCCTTGCTGTAGTTGTCATGGGAGGTACATACCGTGTAGGACATTGTGAGGTGTAAAGGGGTACACTGACCTACATTTCCCTAGCTGACACACCATTTGTGATGACACGTACCATGTACAGGGATTACAAGTCTAGTGTGCCACTGTGAATATCAAAGGGAAGGCTATTGTACACTTGTTTCCCATGTTCCCTTCTGACACCTCCAGTAGTAGGCAGGCAACCACCTATGTGGTAGTTAGTGGTTAAAGTGTTTTGGAATGGGGTATGGTACTCCAGTATCCACACTGGTATTCAGTCCATGCCTTCATCACCAGACATCTGTTGCAATACATCTTCCCCCATGTGCCTCTCTCACTCTATATATATCTATATACTCACCAAGAATGATGCCACAGTATGAAGACAAGATTATCAATTTCAACAATTGGCTTAAGTATTGGTGTAATTCAAAGGGGATCCAATGCCTGTCAGCCTGGGATGACATGCTCGACAAGCCATGATGCTTCACTAGGGACAGCTTGCACCTGTCACCCCTGGGCTTTCAGATATTGGCAAAGGCTCTTGCTACCCCCATAGTGCCTTTTTTAGGCAAGGCTCAAAAGACAAACCCACCTCCATAGGTATCATAAGGGATAAGAAACTAAGAGTAATGCTACTCAACGCCAGAAGTCTAAACCTCAAGATGCACGCACTCAAAACTCTCCTTAGCATGGAGAACATTGATATCTATGCAGTAACAGAAACCTAGTTCCAGGCTCTCGAGAGCACCCCAGCACTACCAGGTTATACTTCATACCATGCTTTTCGGCCCCAAAACTTGGACCGAACCACAAAAGGAGGGGGAGTATCAATATTCGTTAAAGATATCCACACCTCCAGGTTGGTGGCACAGCACAAAGCATCAGAGACTATCCATGTGCAACTAACAGTGGGTAAAACTGCCTTCCAGTTTATAGCCTGATACAGACCACCCTCCCAAACCCAGGAACCCCACTCGGCCTTCCTGAGAACACTGGAAAATATGAAGGTCTCTCCAAACACCATTATATTGGGTGACTTCAACTACCCAACCATAGACTGGGAGCATTACTCTAGCTTCAACACCCTAGCCCAAAGGTTCCTAGAATTTATAAACTCAAATGCTATGGAACAACTTGTTACCACTCCCACAAGAGGTGAAAATATACTGGACCTGATCATCACCAACATGGGGACTCTATGCTCCAGACCAGAAGTGTATCCCTCACTGGTAAGATCAGACCATAAACTAATCTCACTGGATATTCACATCCCAACCCCACCCCATGCCCAGAAAACCACAGTGAAAAACTTCTCTAAAGCAAATTTCACACTCCTCAAAATCAAGGTGGAATCCTTCAAAGCCCCCGGGCCTGTGGATAATACTGCCCAGACCGCAAAATCCTTTATAAACGCATTCTATGAACACCTTCAGGAATGCATGGATCATGCAATCCCAAATAAAACCAAGACCCAATCCTCCAAAGGCAGATGTCCTGTCTGGTGGACCCCAGCCATAAGCAAACTATACAATAGAAGGAGGAAGCTACTACATGATAGAGCAAAATCCCAAAAAGGAAAGGCATCTCTGATCAGTATTAGCAAAAAACTATGGGCACACATAAAATCGTCTAAGGCCAGCTTCGAGAGAAAAATTGCACATGACACTAAGGATAATCACAAGGCTTTCTTTAGTTATGTTAGGCACCTGGGTGGGAATTCCCAGATATGCTCAGAATTATTCCAAAATGACATAAAATACACCGAACCCACAGACATTGCAAACATCCTCGCTGACAGGTTCAGCGCAACCCCCCCCTCCCCACCAAAAGGGCTAATATCTATCCCAGCAGAGTGCTGCCCCCCTGACATCTCAGATGCTCAGGTAAGAGCTGCCCTCTCCAAAGCAAGAAACACAGCATCAATGGGACCAGACAGTGTCCCAGGCTGCATCCTACATGAACTCCAAGAAGAGCTAAACCCAAACCTAAAACTACTGTTCAGTCTCAGCCTTACTACAGGATATGTACCCAAAGAGTGGCGTACAGCAACAGTGGTCCCTCTCCACAAAGGTGGTGCCTCAACGGATCCTGGAAACTATTGCCCCATAAGTCTCACTAGCATGGTCTGCAAAGCTATGGAAAGGATCATCATGGACCTTATAAATAAAGATTTTGGGTACCTGCAGACACTGGATCCTACCCAGTTCGGCTTTGTTAAGGGCATATCCTGCCACTTGAACCTGGTTGATTTCTTTGAAACAGTCACCAAGGCCGTTGACAAGGGGAAGGTGGTCCACACAGCCTACCTTGACCACGCAAAAGCCTTTGATACAATACCCCACTCGGGCATTATAGATAAGCTCACCAGCTTAAATATAAACCCCCATGTCACTAGATGGGTTGCAAACTGGCTCAAGGACAGAACCCACATGGTTAGAATAGCTGGAGCCATGTCAGACTCCAAACCAGTTACAAGTGGCGTCCCACAAGGCTCAGTCCTTGGACCTCTCTTGTTCGGTATATATTTCTCGGAGGTACAGGCCAACATGGAAGGACTGTGGCTGACCAAGTTCGCAGATGACTGCAAACTGGGCGCCATAATAGACTCTCCAGCCAACACAAGCATCCTCCAAAAGGGCCTCATAGAAACAGACAACTGGTGCCTGAGCCATGGCCTCAAGCTAAACACCAAAAAGTGTATAGTCATCCCCTTTGGCAAAAACAAAGTGCCCACAAATTACCACATAGGTGGTAATCCATTAAGTACAGAAGAAGTAATTAGGGACCTGGGGACCCAAGTTGATAGTAATCTCTCATTTGACAACCACGTGGCCAAAGTGGTTAGAAAAACATTTTATATAGCCCACCTAATCATGAAGGGATTCACATCTAGATCAGGGGAGGTCATCGTGCCTCTTTACTCATCCCTCATCAGGCCCATAATTGAGTACAATGCCCCTTTTGGGATGTACCTTACCAGACACCTGCAGCAACTGGAAAGACCCCAAAAGTACCTCACCAAGAGGATCAAGGGGCTCAAACAGATGCCGTATGCTGCCCAGTTAAAGAAACTCCAGCTCTACTCTGTGGCATACAGCCTGCTCAGAGGCGATCTGTGCCTGACATATAAAGCCATGTCCAACCCGGAATTAATGGACATGCTGCACCTCAGAAAATCCAAATCCCATCGAGCTACGCGCTCGAGGGACTTGAACCTCAGCACTGAAATAAATAGGACATGCTGGACGGACAGATTCATAACCCAGAGGCTCCCTTCACTCTGGAATAAAATCCCAGTCCAGGTTAGGCAGAGTCCCTCATTGACTCTCTTCAAGAGGAATCTTGATGAGTGGATGGGAGATCGCAGGTTTACCCCGGGTATCACTTCTGTGTCACTTTTAGACAGAGGCACAGTATACTAACCTTGAAAAAGGGCATAGCAAAATTAATTTAATATGGGTGGCGAAAGCCATACACACTCTGGCTAGGCTTATAAATGCCCTAGAGCAGATAGCCTAGTATGAACCTATGAACCTATATCTGTATATATCTATATATCTATATATATATATATATATATATATATAGATAGATATATATATAGATAGATATATTCATATACATACATATCTGTTTGTATATGCATATGTGTACGTATCTATATATCTATATATGTATGTGTCTATTACATCTATATGTATATACATATTATATGTATCTATATATGTCTATCTATTTATACATACTTCTCTATCTATGTGCACATATATATATATATATATATATATATATATATATATATATATATATATATATATATATATATATATATATATATATATATATATATATATATATATACATACATTGTACATTGTACTACATCCTAGCAATCTTCAACTACATCTGTATGTCCAGCCTTCACGTAACCTGATGAAGCGCACCATGGTGGTGCGTGAAAGCGCTTGTTCTCCTTGTTAAAATAAATTATTGTTTTTACATCGTGGTGGTTCCTTGCAGTTTTTCTATTCATTATGTCCAGCCTTCACTAACAGTTGCAGTTTGTCCCTTGCCCTATGCACATCTTCATATACATATAAATACAGACTGCTAACACATATGGAGGGTTCACAGTATGTAGATTATTAGATTATGTAGTTTACATTACCTTTGTTTCTGACAGCTTTTTTGGATGGCTGGCTTGCTGGCTGGCTGGCTGGCTGGCTTGATGGCTTGTTTTTTTTTTTTTTTTTTTTTTTTTTTGGTCTCTCTCTGTCTCTCTCTATTGCATGTGTGGACTGGCAGTACAGGCTGCTTTTGTAGGTACCTGCACATGTGCATGTGATGGCCTCTGCACCAATTGTTGGCCATCATTTACTAATTGCATGCAGCCTGCTGTGTGGTAATTGCAGTTCTCACTGTGATTTCAGGACAGTGCTATAAAATGTTAGGTTAGGTTAGGTAGGCGTAGGCCTTTCAGTTTTGAAAGGTGGGGACCATGCTGGTTTGCTGTGGACACTGTTGTGTCAGTCAAAAGGTTGGTATGTCTCTCATACCTAAGGCTGTGTTGTAGCCATTGAAATGCATGTTGTACTGAAACCTGACTGTTGCTTCTTCCAGTTCATTCTTCTCAGTGTATATGTTAAGTCACACCTAATAATGCTAACACTGTTTACATGGGAGTATGTACTTTCCTGTGTGATTCTTGGATTAACTGGTATACAACAGTAGCTCTTGCAATGTGTTACTATGGCTTCACTATTTTGCCTTTACATTCACTCCTTGGAGGCCGGATATTTGTCTTTACTGGAATGTGTTGCTATGGCTTTCCTATTTTCCATTTACATTCACTCCTTGTAATGCATGATATATTTCTTTCAGCAGCAATTTCTTATATGTTTGGTGTGGTTTGGTGGCACTGCATGCAGTCTGGTGAGGCCAATGCCTGGGGTTTGACACTTACAAGGGTATCTTATTTTTCTGCTGAGCAGTAGTAGGGCCTTGTACTTTGTACTAACAGTTATGAATATCAGACACATGCAGTGCTTGTAAACTGCTATACTGTCCTTAGTTTGTTAGATGGCTACATCCTTTGATATTTCTGGGTTGCACTCCTACATGAAGGTGTGCTTGTGGAAGCAATTCTACAGCTATTCGCAGAGTGTGTAACAGTAGACAGGCTGATATGCCTGTGTGTTTCTGACACCTGCAGGCCTCAGATACTCTCGGGTATATATTTGAGCAGCCTCAGGGAACGGTACATATCAGTGGGATACACCCGTGATATATTTCAGATATTCTGCAGTTGTAACTGTGGGGTATTTTGAGCATATGTATTACTACACCATTTCTGACATGCAAGTAGTGTGTACTTTAACTTATTGACGGTCACCATTACGTGGGATTCCCCACCTTTCTGCCTACTGTTAGTACATTTTGCAGGGAGTCAGTGGGGCACAGGTAACATTTTTTGACAAATGAAGGACATCCCTGAAAATCAGTCACAGTTGGGATGTCTGGCCTCATACCTATTCAAATATGGTGGTGTTTATCCTGCTCTGATACCGTGTGTGGTTTGTAAAGTGCTACTCTAACATTATTACCTCCTAGCATGGCTGTTTCTCTTATCACACTAATGTAATGCAATTCCACAAGAACTGCCAGTAAAGATACAGGAAACAAGCTTTGTGTAATGGCCTTCTTGTATTCCCTTTACATTCAGTCCTTCTATGTCATGATATATTGCTTTCAGCACCAAGTTCTTGTATATCAGTTATGGCTTAGTGGTAAGTCATGCAGACTAATTTTTCCAAGGTCCTGTGTTCAAGATTGACAGGGGAAATTTATTTTGCTGATGAGCAGACTACAGGCCTTGTCATACAGAGTGACTAAGGCACTTTTAAGTAGTTGTAAGTGGGTTTGTGCTGGTTTGCGCGATGCTCACACATGCGCACAGTCACTTAGCTATGCGAACACTCACTTAGCTAAGCGCACACAAGCGCACACCCACTGAGTACTGCTTAAAAGTGCTTACTCTCGCTAGCACCCATGCTAATTTCTTTTAAAGAAAAGAAAATGGGGAGATAGGAAAGTGGTGAAAAAGGGGGCGCAAAGAGGGTAGGACAGTAGGAAAACAAGTTCAGGATGTGCAGGAAGGATGTAGGGAAGGCCCATAGCTGCCCATTTCTTTATCTGCAGCAGCTGTGCATATGTGTGAAATTTGGTGTGAAGTCTGAAACCTTCCACCCCTGAGAGAGGGGTGAGGACACCAAAATATGTTGTACAGCCAATGTTAATTATCAGTTGACATGTCCAGCAGACATGTCTGCAAAATGGACAGCTATGTATGGGGCGTAATTTTTTTGTGGGAACAGAGTGCCCTTTTTTATTTTTTTTCAGGTGAGAGTGGAATGTGAGGTACAGGAAGTAGGTATATTTGGGGAGGTAGGTTGGGGAGGGTAACAGACAAGACAAACAAGATGCATACAGGGGCGGAGTATGACACATGTGGGGGGTAAACACAACTGACGGGGACGGATGTTTAGATATCGCGAGCCCATGAGCCCACAGATGGCAACAGTGGAACTGAGATCCCCACCCATGGGCAGTTACCACTGCGCCTTCACTGCCCAGGACGGGGCTGTGCTGGGGGCTGTATAGGACGGGCAGGCACACCCGTGAGTTGCGCCACCCTCGCCTTGAGCTGGAGTAGGGGATCAAGCACAGCATGCCTGATCTCGCTACACACCACAGACCGGACACTATGGAGGGTGAGTGGACGTTCTCCCCCGGCCTCGCCTGCAGAGGGGGGACGAGCCCCATCCCCTGCAGTGCTTCCACCCAAAGGTGGCACAGGGCCACCAGAGGAGGTTCCGGCCTGGGCACTGGTGCCAGGTGCACTCTCCAGCTGAGGTGGGAGAGGTGGGTCCGCTGGAACCCGCCTTCCCTGTTGTCCTATGTTTATCAGTATTTTATGACATTTTGAGTTAGTAACAAACAACACCATTCAAAATTAGTTGTAACAGCATGCATCAGTATTCCCATTAATCAAACACCCATGAATTCCAAACATTGAACAGCAAGCATAACACATGCATATTCAGAACAACAGTACATAATCCAACAGCATGCACGGTTGATTGATGGCAACAGGCCATCAGGTTTGGATATGTGAACAGGGCACATGCATCAACATACATGCAGATATGTATGAACCAACAGGACAAATGTCCATGGGAATTAATTGTGTATACACATACCCAGTTTGGTGTGGAATGGCATCATTTGTGAAAATGGGGTAGGGTGAAGAAATATTACATTAACAACTTAAACTACCTATACATATGCTGTACATTCCTAGTAGCTGCAGATATATATCCCCTACATGTCTTTGCACAGTTTCCTATATGTAACCTTAGGAATGTTGGTGATGGGAATGTTACTGCTACATTAATATACATTCCATTTTTATTCATACATGTTCATATCTGGCTGTGTTCAGGTACAACATCCTGCTACATTTGATTTATATGGCTCTAGACAACTGTGTATGTTCAATATTTCATACAACCATACTATCTCCATATTGCAAGGGTACAGCACCAGATCCAAATTGTGGGACAGACACATTCCAGGTTCAGTACTTTATTACACCCATTTCACTCTTTGGTTGTGGCTGTCTCATTCATTTCATTATGTACTGACTGCAGTATAACTTTATTCCAGACTTATTACAGCTTTCTTGGTCGATTCATACCCTCTTTCTCACACTCACTTGTTTTATTTTTACAATTCAAGATGGTACTTAATTCTAGGCGTTATTAACATTTCTTACTTGGTTACAACAATCCTTTCCAACAGACTCACTTATTTCATATGGCAGATTTTAAAAGGGGATGTATTTGACATATGTCTATCCTTTGTAGATTGATTACCAGTCATTTTCAGGGTGAAGCTGTTATCTGATATTACAATACAGGTGGAAACTCTATTTCAGACTTGTTTAATGTTTATTTCTGGATTACAGGCTGCTTCACTTATCTAATCTTACAGTACTAGCAGAATCTTTCTTCTAGGCTTATTTGAACTTTATTAATATGTAACAACACTGAACTCTTTTACAAGCTGTCTCACTTATATTCTATAACAATTCCAGCAAAATAATTACTAACCTGCCTGGTGGCGCAACCTCACCAGCCTATCAGCATAGGCTCGCTGATTCATGGAATGGACACCTGCAGCTGTAATATAAATGAAGTAATATTGGAACATACATCTCCATAATATAGGCTAGGATAATTTCTTATATACTTAATTACATGGATACTTACTCAGTAGTGGGACGTTGGGCATTTGCCGGGCCTCCTGGATCCAATGGCTCAGTTGGTCCTGCTTACGTCTCTTCAGGTCCGCATGGTGGTGATGGACCTGTTCACCAGTCCTTGGTATGCCTGTGGCACTGGTGAGATCATGTGCCAACTGGTTCCACGCCTCTGCCTTGTATGCACCCCAGTGAACCTGGCCCTGCATGACTTGAGCCTCATGATCGTGGACTAGGAGCCAAACCATATATCTGGACTCCTCAACACCCCACCTCTGTGCTCTAAAGTGACTTCCTTCTCCTGCACCTGCCATCCTGACTGCAAATGGGTACCACAATCAGTTATGCTGTGTATTCCCACCTATGGGGCTTATATATGCCCGTTTTCCCGCACTTATCTGTGATTGGCCATTTTGGATATTTATGAGCTTAAGAAAACCTGCTTTGTCATGCTTCTATTTCCATTCATTCCTATATATATGCTAATACTGCATTTCTCAGTACAACTGTTATGGCTTAGTGGTTCAGTACTTTAATTATGGTACACAGTATCCTAGGTTCGAGCCTGGGCATTGCTTTTTTTGTTTTTACTACTGTCTAGACAGGGTAGGAGGTGTGTCTGTATATAAAGGCAGTTTTGTTACAGCTTGCTCGACGTTGCCCGCCGGTAAGCCGGTTGGCACACTGCGCAGCTCTGCGCAAATGGCTTACTTTGGGTAATGCATTATTTGGCTATGAGCATGCATATTACGCTGTGTGAAGTGTTGCTCAGCTATGGGCACTCATTTTAAGCGTGTTAAAGTGGTGCTAAACTCCAGGCACTCATATTACACCTGTTAAACTGCTGCTCACCTGCAGGCAGTCATATTATGCTTGTTAGACCGCTGCTCACCTATGGGCACTCATATTCAGATTTGTAAAGCCTTGCTCAGCTATGGGCACTTATACAATTTTTTTATTTTTTCTTGTGTCGGATTTCTTCAAAATACATGGCCCATTTCATTACATTTTACTTTAATTATATATATATATATATATATATATATATATATATATATATATATGTATATATACTTATATGTCAGGTGATTGTTTCATGCTTATTTAAATAAAAATAGAAAACGATGTTGTGGGGGCTCGAACCGTGACTACCTCCTCTTTGGCCAACGTCTCTACCGCTACACTATTACTACTTGGCTTAATTTGCATATTTAGATCTTATATGCTTTTCAATGACTGCTAACTGTGACTGCGCGGAGGGCATACCCGTGCAAATGAGCGCAACTACGGGCAAACATTTTGGAAATTATAAAAAACAAATTAAATTATTTTTATGTTTTACATTACAGTTGGGTTTATAGTCTGTGCGGGCATGTGTGGTGCTGTGTTCCTTGACATTTCTGCAGACTCGCTTGTGGGAGTTTACTTTCAGGACTCTGACTCTTCTGGGGGCATGTCCCTTTGCAGAACTTGGCATTCGGACACACCCCCTACTCTCCTACACGGACCGTGTTAGACTAGGGTGTGATTCAGCATGCCCTCATGAATATGCATGGCATGCTGATGTCATACCTTTAGACTGCAGCCTCCGTGGAAGACATATTAACTCTTACACAGAGGTTTCGTGAATCCTGCCCTCAGTCTTCCAAGTAAAACTTTGCTGAAGTAATATTTAACTATCATAAATGCATTCACAATAGTAAGGGAAGCAGTTTGTTAAAAGATCCATCCTTTAGCTCTATCACATTCTTGTATTCACAACACTCTTTTTTCATTAGAAATGTATTACTAAAGATACATGTATGCTGAGTCAACAAAATATCCATACCTGTTCAGTAACTCACAATTAAATCATTACATTTCTAGCATGTATGCACAATCACCGAATGTCACCAACGTAAATGATTTTCTCATAGTCACTAATCATTTCCACTGCTTCTGCAATGAATTTCCATTTACAAATGACAGATTTACAGTACTCACTAAAGCCATTGCCATGTGTCCATTATATCAGTAAGGCAAACGTTTCTTGAAGTGAACGCAGTAAGCTTACATAATTCTGAACTGTTTCATATTAACTTGCAATATTTCTATTATTCTGTCTTATTTTGAAAAATCTGTGGTTTCCTAAGTCATTTGCTGCCTAACTCAAAGAATCACAGATTAATATGATGGTGCTAAATGTATTCATGTATGTTCAGAGTCATTTACATGCTTTGAATGCAAATTAGGCCCTTTTATGTTTACCTGTAAAATCACAGTAATATGTGAATGTGTATAGCAACTTATTCATGTAGTTCTTGGCCACATGTGAATGTGGATTCAGGGTTACATGAATGCATGGGGAGAGCAATGGCATCCACAGCACTCCTCAAATGTCCCCAGAATGCCACAGAAATGTGCAGGTAGCCTCAGTTATTTTCTGAGATGAGCATGTTTATAAAAGGTCTGTAAGTCTGCACAGCCATGAAGTATAATGCCTGCCCATCCAACATCATCTGGCATACCTTATCACCGCAAAGCACTCATATACTAATAGTTGGTATTCACACATGGATAAATGCTTATTTCTGCAAAAAGCACCCCCCCCCCCCAAAAAAAAAAAAAAATAATACTGCTGGTATACTGCATGAGGAATATATAAATGACATTCAGATCTAATACTCCAACAAGATAGCAAAAGGAATGCAGAGCAGCAATTGCAATTATAAGAAAGATAAAATACCCAATGATTACATTATTGACTTTTATCCATCATATGACTGAAATGTGAATGCATTCCTAACTTGCCAAAAGTAACAGTACCAGGTATAATGCCCCTTGCTGGATAATTGGGATTGGCTAGGGTGATGTCACACCCCAGAGAGAACAGTTCTAAACATGTGAACCAAAGCTTTGATAATGCTATCCTCATTCTGGTACTGGCGCTTCGAATCATGGCAGCACCTGCAAAGGCACAAGGCCGCACTCCAAGCTAGTCATTTAAGGAGACCAAAATAATGATCATCTTTCTGAGCAATTCATATGTGGAGGGTTTGACTGTAAAGAAAGTGACGTGACAGGAGAAGAATGAGCAGTAGTCATCCCTGACAGGGATCACATGCTATGTCCCCCAGTGCAGACACAGATACAATGATCAACAGCTGGATGAAGAGACAGGAAGGCCAGAGTTCTATAGTATTATTATCTTTGCCACATTAGACATAGGTTTAAAAAATAAACTATAATAAGGTTGCATAATTGAAGGTATTTGGTAGAAGAAATATGTGTAACTGCAAGTACATATCTATAATGTTATTATAATAATGCTAAAGAAAACATAAACATTTCTAATCACAGAACTGCAACTACATGCAAATATATGGACTATTTATGTGATAACATAATTGTCTGTATAAATACAAATGTATATGTATGAATAAAGCAATATAAGTATGCTTGTATATGCCTGTAAGTTACAGATATACATCTACATGAGTACCCTTAAAATATTTTTTTATTTTCTGTATATGAATGTATCTATCTATACATGCACACACAAAAAAAATGGATTGCCACATAATTTCATTTTCAGTATATCTTACCTCAATTAGTAGTTAAAGTACATGCAGCCAGTCTTTTTAAAGAAAGGATTTTGTTTGTGTAGGCCAGTAAATATGTATTAGTTTATTATTATAGAAAATGTACAAGACAGTCATTTCTTTCACAATTTTAACTGTGAATACAAGATGACTGAACTCAGTAAAGACCAAACTCTAGTTGAAATGGAGGTTGGGGGAGGAAGGTGGAGGTTGCAGTATAAAGTGAATGTCCAGCACATAGTTTACTTAGAAATGACCAATTGTATTACTTCTGTATTCATTTGTAAACAACCTTTTTATAAGCTTACAGTTATTAAGTAGAAAATTATCAAAGCACACATTACTGTCCTGAAGTATATGCATTGTATCCATCTGTAACAGTAGTAAGAAAATTCACAGACTGTTAGAGGAAACTGCAACCTAGGTACGAATACCAAAGCAGTTTAAAGTAGAACTTAGACTGAAAGTGTATGGTTAGATTCTAGACCACACCCTTCTCCCAGACAAGCTGTGAGCACATATAAAAGTGTAACAATTTCATAGGTTCATAGGTGTTTACTAGGCTAATGACCATAAATGCCTTTTTAAGCCTAGCCGTGCATCCCAAATCTCAGACAAGTTTTGATAACCTTGATATGTGTAAAAAGGGACTTGGGAGATGAAACATTTACGAGCAGGGGCCTGGGAAATGGACTATTTACAGGCTGGATGTGTCAATTAGAGACACAGGTGCCAAACCAGGAAAGAACTTCCTGTTACCTGTTCAATTGTCCCAGGTATACTTGAATGGGGTTAGGGAGAAGATCTGTATCACGGGCGGCCGTGGTGGTGCAGAGGTTAGCATTGCCGCCTCACAGCAAGAGGTTCACTGGTTCAATCCTTGGCTGATGTGCCTTCTGTGTGGAGTCTGCATGTCCTCCCTGTGGTTGTGTGGGTTTCCTCTGGGAGCTCCAGTTTCCTCCCTCATCCCAAAGACATGCTGTAGGTGGATTGGACACTCTAAATTGGCCCTAGGTGTGAGTGCATGCAAATGTATGCCTTCAGTGGAAGGTTGGGCGCCAGGCTGGCAACTTAACACCATAAAAACTCCACTGCCAATCATGAGCAAACGGGTGCTCTGCTGTGGTGATCCCTAATCGGGAAAAGCTGGAAGAAGATCTGTATCACATGGGTGGGGACCTGTTCCAGAAACCAGGTAGTCTCTGGATTGCATGCCTGTCTTTCCTACAGGTCCTGTTTATATAACAGGCAAGGTTTAAGTCTTTATAATGGGTAATTCTGGTGATGTTTGTTTTGTGAATATGCAGGAGGTCCATCAGAGTAGGCTCTGACAATGCCCTGAATGCCAGGCATAGATCTCCCCTCAACAGCCTGTAGGAGACAGACTACAGGGAGAAGGCCTTGAGGCGGTCTGCATAAGACATGTTACTTTTGTCCTGTATTCTTTTAGTGAGAAACCTCTGTGGATGTTCCAATTGTTGGATATGCCAAGTAAGGTATATACCAAAGGTGGCATTGTACTCAATGATAGGTCTGATGAAAGGTGAAGTTGGTAAGACAGAATGATTTCCTCACTACTATAGACACATGATGGCCAAAGGCTAGATTACTGTCCCTCATTCCCTGACTGCTTGGTCAGCTTTAAGGGGTGTGTTATCAACGTGATAGTTACCAGGGGCAGATGACTCCCTGAAGGATACTATTATGTATTTCTTGGTATTTAGTTTTAGTCCATGGCTCTGACACCAGTTTGTATGCCTTTGTCAGCCCTTCGTGGAGAACATTTGTGTTGGTGTGGGATTCAATGACAGCTCCTAATTTGCAATCATTTGCAAATTTAGTCAGCCAGAGGACATTGACCTTGACTTTAGATAAGTAAATGCTAAAAAGCAGCAGTCTCAGGACTGATTCCTGAGGGACAGCACTTGTGATTGGCGTCTTTGTAGAGATGGACTCCCCAGTTCTAACTTCTTTGGTCCTGTCTGTGAGCCACCTGGCTATCCTCCAGTTGACATAAGGGTTTGTATCTAATATCTTGGGTTTTTCAACAATGCCCAAGTGGAGTATTGTGTCAAATCTCTTATCTAGGTCAAGGTAGACAGTGTAAGCCATTTTGCCCTTCTTGCTTTGATGACTTTCTCAAAGATGTCCATCAGGTTGAGTAGGCAAGACCTCCCTTTGACAAAACCAAACTGGGTTGGGTCCAGTGTCTGGAGGTTTACTATAACATTATTGATAATTTTCATAACAATTATTTCCATGGCTTTGCATACAAGACTAGTGAGACTTATGGGTCTGTAGTTTCCAGGGCCTGTAGATGGTCCACCATTGTGCAGAGGGATGACAGTTGCTGTTCTCCATTCATGAGGCACAAAGCATGTTTGGAGGCTACAGTTAAATAGCAATTCCAGAGGGCCTGATATGTCATGTTTCATCTATTTAGAAGGCATCCTGGGACATTGTCTGGGCCCATTGATACAGTTGTCTTGGCCTTACAGAAAGCATTAAAGTCCTGTTCCCTAGTGATAGCAGGGGAGTTATATTTGATAGTGTTTTCCGAGGGGAGGTTGAGAGGGAGAGAGTGGTAAAGTTGGAGCTGAATTTGTCAGACAGTAGGTTTGCTATATCTTCTGGCTCAGTATAGGTGGCTCAATTTATAATGAGCTCTGCACACAATTGTGTATTGCCTTTGAAGTTGTGGACTTAGTTAGAAAATGCTTTGTGGGTGTGGTCTGAGAGGCCACATTTACCTCAAATTGGGCTTTGTTAGACTTTGTTTGTCCTCTGAGGTTTTTGTTTAGTTTGACGATTGTGCTTTTATCCAGCTGGGTGCTGCAACTCCTAATTTTTGCCATGATTTTCTTCCTTCTGTTGTATAGCCTATTGATTTTATGATTCCACCAGAATGGCTTGTTTTTTTAGTTAGTTTTGTACTTTTTCCTGGTGGTACAGCTGACTCTATGCAGCTATTAACATGCTTGTATAGGGTTTCTGTTAACAGTTCTGCATAGACAGCAGTGTTCTCAGGGTTTATGGGGAGCTTGACATTTTGCCAGGTTATCATTTAATAAGAAGTGAGCATTAGAGGAGTTTCTGAATATTTCAGAGTTAGCTGAGGGTCCGGGTTTTATTTTTACTTCAAAGGAGACCATTTTGTGGTTTGACTTTACCAGGGAAGACATTACACTAGAGGATGTGCAGTACTTTCCCATATTAGTTAGGATCAGATCCAGTATGGTTGTACCCCTGCTAAATGTATTGACAGTCTGATACAGGACGTTTGTTTGCAAAATCCAGGAATCTCTCTGCCTGTACATTTGGTGTCATATAGGATTCCCAGTAAATAGTGGGGTAAATTAAAGTTGCCCATGAATATGATATTTGGTTGAATGGTGAGTGTTTACAATAAGTTTAAATTTGGTATGGGTTTCCTGGGTCATAGAGAGACCTATAGCTTCCAAAGAAGTATTTGATTTTTCCTATGGTGATCTGAACATGGAGAAGCTCAATTGTGTTGTTCTGTTGGACCAGCCATGAGGTGTATTTACTTTTGCTGTAAATCAAGACACCTTCACCTTTAGTCCCTATCTGTGTGGTAGCTGGCCTAAATGTCTAGAAGGCATTATAGCATTCCACTGTAGGTGTGCTGTCTGTGGGTTTAAACCATGTTTCAATGACTGCATGGATGTCAGCATTTTCTAGGGTGGAGTTTTTTTGTTTAAAGTCCTAGCACAGAGCAGTAATACCTTTTGATTTTTTTGGTTTTGATTTACTATGTCAGAAATACTTTCAGTTTGGAATTGCCTAAAAAAGGCACTATGAGGAAGATAATGTTTTAGCTAATATTCAAAAGCCTAGAAGGGAGAGGTGCAGACCATCCCTGGCAAAGCAGTGTGGTCTGTTGACCATCTCTGTCCATGCTGATAAATATTAGAATGACAGCAGAAACTAAGCCAATTATTAGATTCAGTCATCTTTTGTTCATATTGTGGCATAATCCTTGGAAAAGGTAAAATGCTGCTCAATGCTAGGGTCAAACCATCCTGGGACACATATTCCAAGAGTTTCTTGATGTCTCTGACTTTATATAGTCTAGGGAGGTATATCTCAAGTCATTTACATCCACGTGGAGTAAGACTGAGTCATACTGGCACTTTTGGTGCAATGACCTGATTGATAAGGAACTGTCCATCACTTTCTCCTTAGCCTGGTGAGAGGGACATCAGTGTGTTTAACAATGGAGTCTTCAATGACTAGAATGTTGGATTGTGTGGTGGCTTGCCTTATGGGCTTAGAAGTAGAGGCTCCACAGGATGTGGCTGTATGTGTTGATGTGGGTCTTGTTTTGAAAGAGTGCATTCAGGGCTACTCAGGGTATTTGTTATGTGTACTTCAGCTAGGAAGTCTTTGGGATTTAAGAAGGTTACATCTATGTGTCTCAGCATAGGTGGGTCTATACGTCTGCTTTTAATTGTGTGTGATGGGTGCAGAATGTCTACTACTTACAACCGTATTGACATTAGGAATACTTTTTTGTGAGACCTTTGCCTACAGTGACATTGTGTAAATACATCTTGTAGAGCAGAGGGTGTACATGCACCTTTAAGAAGTATTTCTAGATATTTGCACATGCATATTAATGGTGAGCATGTGCAGGCAGCAGTGCCATTTTGAGAGAACAGCCAGAGTGTTAACATGTATGAGTGTGGTAGTCAGTCTCTTTATAAGTTTATTGAAGTTTAAGTTACAAAGCTTCATTCCTGATGTGTTTGTGTATAATAAAGCTGCTTGAACTGAACCTACAACTGTTTGTCTGTTTTATCCTGACTGGACAAGCAACATGGTGTCAGAAATGGGATTAAGAGAGCAACTTCTTCAAGCCATGAGGTGCAATGTTGAAGCTGAAGGCAGATTAAGCTGGTTGAGTGAAAAAGAGCTCAAATAATAAAAAAGGGCCAGAAATCAACTTAAGGTAACCAAAACTTGCACAAATAATTTATTTGCAAAGAAAATGAAATAGACCATTTGTAAGGCACAAAATGCATTATTAATTAAAAGAAATATTCAAAACCATGATATTTGATAAACTAGCAGAAATATCCATATTGGGCTCAGAATTACCTCTGTTTTGCATAGCAAACATGTTTAAAGTAAAACGAGCACAAGAAAAGTATAATGAGCATGATAAGAGATTAAAAGGACATAAAAGGGCAAAATAAGCTTAAAGAGCAAGGCAATTTAATGTTTTTTGGTAAAAGACCATGTTTGGGCACATACTGTTATCTCACATTGACTGAAGTCATTCAAAGCATAAGTAGAGTTGTTCAAAGTATCTCAGAGTATGCAACGTGCTTGTAGAGTGTGTGCTTTATTATGGCGCAATTATTTCAAAGAGTTTGCTGGGTGCAAAATACAGTTATATTGCAAAGTGCAGTCAAAATGCAGCTATTTCGAAAAGTTTCTTGTGCTGTGTACATTTATTTGTAGAGTGCTGCCATTTCAAAGTGTTTCTTACACTGTACAGAATTATTTCGCAAAGTGCAGCCATTTTGAAGAGTTTCTGTGCTGTGTACATTTATTTGCAATGTGCATTTATTTCGAAGTGTTTCTTAGTGTAAGCTTTTTCTGCCTTGTACAGTTTATTTACAAAGTACAGTCACTTTAAAGTATTTTTTACACGATAAGGGTGGTTCCACAAAGTACAGTGATTTGTAAGTGATCTTGTGCTACAAAGACTTATTTGGCAAAGTGCAGTTATTACAAAGAGTCTGTTGTGCTATTAGGCATAATTACAAATTCTGGCATAAAGTACTGGCATATTTATATGTATGTTTATTCATGCATAATTCCAAGCACCTTCACTACTGTGTGATGATATGGCAGAGGCATATAGCAGAGAATTGAAGAGTATTTGAGCAGGAATACGATATTGTCATACAAGCAACTTTTTCTGACAAAGATGCACATACAAGGGCATTCATTTTGTTTAACTTAGCTGGATCATAAGCTATTGAAAGAGAGCATTCATTTGTGTATGCACCAGAAGTATATGCAGGATAGGGGGAACCGCCATATTGTTGCACCGGCTGAAACAAGGGAGGACCCTGAGTGCTTGAAATGTAAATTTAGAGAAATGTGCAACCCCCAGACAAATGTTACATTACAGAGGCACTTATTTTATACAAGAGACCAAAAGCCAGGTGAAAATTTCACAACTTATATCACTGGCTTGAGAAATAAGGCTAAAACGTGCAGATTTGGTGATTTGATTTTAATAAAGGACAGGCTTGTGTGTGGTGTTACTAATGTTGCAGTGAGAAAAACTTTGCTTTGTGACAATGATTTAATGTTGAACAAAGCCATAGAGATTTGTCAAAGCCATGAGCTCTCAAAAAGGCACACAAGTATGCTTGTAAGGGATAAGAGTATGGTTTCAACAGCCTCTAGAGCAAATGTAGACAGCATGCAGTACATGGCAAGCAGAAGTAGGCCTAAGCACATGGCAACTGCAACCCCTATGGGTCCCCCTGGGAGGACACATAACCTTCTAGCAAGTTCTAAGACTAGCTCAGTAAAACAGACATCCTCAGTTCAGTATAAGGTGGAGTCAGCAAAACCCAAGTCAAGACTTATTTATTTATTTTACATTTGTTGACTGGGATAGTCCAACTGGATACATGTCCATTTTCAGCGGAGGCCCGGAGAGAAAAACTCCAACATAGATACATCAGAGAAATGTTACATATAGTAAAATATTTATGAGAAAAAATTTACAGACTTGTTCAATCATGCTAGATATAACTATAACAAATACAGAAATTCTATTACAGACTTTTCTTTTTACAGACTTGCTCAAACATGCTAGCTTAAGATACGACAAATACAGATTATGAGTTTAGTTTCTATTCATAGATCCTGTTGTGATTACAGGACCAGTACCTCAGGTAAACATTTACAAAATGATGTTCACCATAATAAAGGCATCTGTTTATAGTCAGATTCAGTCAACAAGTATAGAGTTAGATTATCTCCATAATTAAAAGGTTTAGTTTCTCTACTAGAGTGAGCCAGAGGATGTTAGTACCCTAGTTTAAAGGAAGGAGCTAATCAGGGCTGGAGCATGGACATAGCCAATGTGATCTGAAATGAAGTTTAAGACTCTTTTTGAATTGGGCTAAGGAGGTCGCAAGAGTAAGGTTGGGAGGGAGGGAGTTCCATATTTTATCTATGGCATTAGTGAATAGAGAATTACCAGCTGAATTATAGAATTTGATTGTTTGGACAAACAATCTATTTGACGAGTGGAGTGAACCTAGATTGCTGTATGGGATGATTATATTTTTCAGTGCATGGGGTTTTGTCTGGTTGTTTGAGAATTTTAAATGCTTCTATAAGTTGGTTTAGATGGAGAAGGCTTGGCAGTTCGACCCAGCCAAGGTTTTTTAAGTTAAGGCAGTGGTGTATCCTATAGGGCATGCCAGTTGCAAATCTGGCGATATGATTATAGCAACTGGAGAGTTTGTTAAGGTCAGATTTGCTAAGGTTAGTAAGCATTGGAGAGGCATAAAGAAGGGTAGAGAGAAGATGAGAGTAGGCAATGGTTGCTCTAGCCATTGGAGTTAGGAAGGATTTTATCCTATACAGTGACCCAAGTTTCTTGTTTATGAATTAATGGTTTGGTTAACATGCATATCAAATCTAAGATTGTTATCAATAGTTACTCCTAGTAGTTTTGTATAGGGATCTGGGGAGATGATAGTGCCATTGTTAGATTTTATGGTAAAGGATGTTGTTGATTTATGAGTCGGAGAGAAAAGTAGTAGTAGTTTGGTTTTGTTTGGGTTTAAGATCAGGCGATGATCAGAGAGCCAGTTTTCAACTATGGTGAATATATACTGGGTTGTTGATAGTAGGTTTATTGGAGAGGTGTCAGAACATACCAGTGTAAAGTCATCTGCATATTGAATGCAGGTAGTATCTGGGGTGGCTGTGTGGAGATCATTAATAAAGACTGAAAAGAGAAGAGGTCCTAATATGGAGCCTTGAGGAACTCCTATGGTATTAGGTAACAGGCAAGAGAGCTTGTTCTGGCATAGTACTGCTTGTTGTCTACCAGTGAGGTTGGCATGGAACCATTGGAGAACTCGGTTATCTAAGGATAAGGTTTTCAGAGTGTGGATGATAGCTGATGGTTAACCATATTGAAAGCTTTGGACAGGTCCAGAAAGAGGGCTGAAGATATTTTGTTGTTATTCTGATTTTGGTTAATTACATTGGTAAAAGAGAAGAGGGCAGTAGATGTACTGCGGTGGGGTCTAAAACATGTTGTGAGTTGGTCAGGAGTTTATTCTGAATGACATAGTATAGGAGTTGTTTGTGCACACACTTCTCCATAATTTTGGCAAATGGTGACAATATGGATATCGGTCTATAGTTAAATAGTTCTATAGATGTGCTGCCTTTATGGAGTGGTATAATGTAGGATATTTTCCAGATTGAGGGGATGGTGGCTTCTGTTATGGTTCTGTTGATTAAGATAGAGATGGGGTATGCTATAGCATCTGCAGCTTTTTGCAGGTATTCAGCTGGGAGAAGGTCGGCTGAGAGGGTAGTTGGCTTTAGTTTTTTCAGTAAGGATCGGATGAGGGATGTAGAGACTGGTTGGAGGTTTAAAGAGAGTAGAGAGTTGGGTATAGGATTATTAACTGTAGAGCCACTAGGAGTTAATTGGCTGGCAAAGGACTGGATAGTCTCTGTAAAGAAACTATTGTAGGTATTTGCCACTTCTTCAGAACTTTTATGACAGGACACTGCCGGGGTAGGAGTGGGTGATTGACCTGGGTGGAGAAGATTGTTTATACCTGCCCAAAACTTTTGAGGGTTGTTTTGATGTTTCTGTTGTAGATGGCAATAATAGTTTTATTTGTCAAGTATGATGGATTTTTTGTCTCATTCTTTAGCTGCTGGAAATGAATGTGGTTAAGGGGGGCCTTAGTAGCATGCCACTTGGTCCATGCTTTATTTCTGAGTATGATTTTAGATTTGGAGTCTTTTGAAAGCCATGGGGCGATTTTTGTTTTAGTTCTGATTGAACATTTCAGAGCATGAGAATCAAGTATGTTAAGGAATTTACTATTAAAGTAAATGACCGCCTCATCAAGGGGAAGGTGTTTTAGATCTGACCAATTACATAATTTGAGTTCAGTTTGGAATTTTGTGGGGTTTTAATTCTTCTTGCTTCTGACAGACCTGTAGGTGGGTAGATGAGTGCTGACTACCTTGTATTTAATTATGTATGTAATGAGGTGGTCATTAAGGTTGTGGGGGAGGGTCCTTGACATGTACATATGGGGATGACTATTAATAAGTATCCATTCAAGGATGCTCTCTTTTTGGTTAGGTTTACCTATTCTGGTGGAGGAAGATATGGTCTGTGAAAATCCATGGAGGTTAATATGGGTGGAGGGGGAGTCTGATGAACATGAGTTCCAGGCAATATTAAAATCCCCCAAAACAATAGAGGGTAGTTGGTGGATATCCAATTAAGAATGTCCTCCAGGGTGTCAGAGTTGTTGCCGGGGGGATGTAAATACCAGTTATGTTTAAACTTTTGTGCATATTAAGTTGTAATTTGGTAGGCAGTATTTCAGCATTGGAGACATGGGGTGGTTGAATGGGGTCAACTGTAACGTTAAGTGTGCTTTGATATAGCACAGCTACCCTGCCTTTTTTTCTATTAGTACAATCAGCCCTGAGTATATTATACTCAGGTGGCAAGATCTCATTACCTTTAGTTGGCTTTAGCCAGGTTTTCTGTTAGACACAGTATATCAGGGAGGTAAACTGCTAATAGAGCATGTAGGTTATGTACATTGTTGTTTAGGCTTCTTATATTTAAATGGCAGGTCAGGAGGGAGTTAGATGGCCTGTGCATAGATAGTGGGCTAGTAGACCCTGGGGCAAAGGATGGTCCTGGGTTAGGGTGGATGTCTCCATCCCTTGTTAGATTTTTTCGAAAGTTAGCTAATAACTTCATGAGTTTATATAATAGCTTTTGGTAGTATTTGGATTTAGTGTGAACTTGTTTTAACTTATTAAGATAAAGGTTGCTTGGTGTTGTTGTGTTAGAGACTAGATAGTAAGTAGAGTGTTCTGAAATGGGTGGGTCTAAGGGGGTGCTGGTTTGGTATTTAGGGTAGTGGAACCCTAAGCATTGCTGGTTTTCATAAATGGTAAGAAGGTATGGTAAAATTATAAGGGGTAGGATGAGAGATAGGGTCTTGAGTTTTACAGTTAAAATAGTGAGTGAGAAGGTAGTCATTGCCATAGAGGGATATCACTGGTATAATTGGTAAATAGTGGGAGGAGCAGGGGGAGACTGATATTTAGGCAATGCCTTTGTTTGGCAAGGATGTGGAAGGGGTGTGGTTCTATTGTTATAAATGTAGCAGTACTGGGGGTGGGTTTGATTTGGGGGCAGGGTGGGGCATGTAGCAAATCCAAGCACAGCGAGGGCAAGCAGAGTGGGGCTAAACCAACACCAAAAACTTTCCAAGGGCCGGTAAATGCAAAGTAAGCATTTTAGTGGAAATTGCAATACTTATATGTGGTTCACCAAGCATTTCATTATTCCATCTAACTACAGTTAAGGTAATTTGCTATTTACACCACTGCTGTCTTGGAGTGTTGTTCTAATCGGTGAGATTAGGTAGTAAACTTCCGTGCTGTAAACCCAGTACGCTTGCTTTATATTTTTTAATTTAAAGTACCTAAGGATTAACCTTGGCAGACTTTACTGATTTAGAGTGGCAGGGATGGCTTTAACTTGTACATTCACTCGCGGAGAGAACAGCGACCTTCTGTGTAGCAGGTTTTCAAAGTTGTAGCCAAGTGGGGAGTTTAGAGATAGAACCTGAATAAGGATACAGTAGTTAACACAAATGCCCACTATAGAGAACTTCTATCTTGCTAAACATACTGTAACAATTATGCAGTCAATTGCTTAATACAGTTATTGTTAACTGTCATAATTGTGGAGCCAACCATGAGTCTAAAAGAAAGAAGTGCTTAGCATTTGGTCAGCAATGCCAGAAGTGTAAAAAAAATGGAACCACTTTCAAAAGTTTTGTAAATCAAGCAAGCCTCATTCAGTTATTAAGAAAGGTGACACAAAAAAGCAGTTTGATCATGTAGAAAGCTGCAACCCTACTTTCTATGTAGATGGTTTATCAGTGGTCAGTGACAAGGCTAATGCAGTAGATTTGCTGACAAAGAACAAAGTATTTTGCACTGTCCTGATCAATGATAAACTCAGAGAGCTCAACGTGGACATTGGTCAAAGCATAATGTAATGTCAGCAGAAACATTTGCTAAAGTGAGAGCTGGTGAGCAACTTAATTTGGTTAATTGTGTGAAGCTGTTGCTTATGGAGTTGAAGAGATTCAAACCAAAGGTTCAGTAGTACTTTCATGCTTTGTGGCTGGTAACAGTTACAGCTTGCAATTTTATGTAGTTAGCAGACATGTGCAGTCATTATTTGGTCTCAGAGACCGTATAAGAATGAAACTGTTTTCTTTTACCAAAGAAATACATCATATAAGCACATGTCCCAGTTCCAGTTTCAGTGATGCTATTTTCTCAGAGTATGCTGATGTTTTCAGTGACAAGCTAGGCAAACTTCCAGTTATGTCCTCCATGAAAGTAGACTCAGAGGTCGGTCCAGTGGTCAGACCAGCAAGGAGAGTTCCAATAGCTATACAGGACAAAGTCAAGGTCCAGTTAGACAAAATGGTGCAGCAATGTGTGATTTGTCCAGTTACATAACCAACTGAGTGGGTATCTTCCATGGTAGCTGCTTATAAGAAAAATTCAGAGGAAATCAGAATATGCATTGACCCAAGAGACTTGAACAATGCATTAAAGAGACCTCATCATCCTGTGCGTACAGTCAAGGAGATTGCCACCCTCAAGCCAAATGCTACTGGTTTTTCTGTCTTAGATGCAAAGAGTTCATTTTGGCAAGTAACTTTTGATCACAAATCTTCACTACTGACTACATTCAGTACCCCATTTGTCTTTTTGAATAAATTCTGCTAGTGACGTCTTTCAGCATGCAATGGAGCAATTTTTTTCAGGCTACCAGTGTGCAATAATAGTTGATGATTTACTAGTTGTAGGCAATGGTTAAGAAGAGCATGACAGAAACCTCAGGAAAGTTCTGGACAGAGAGCGTGAAGTGATCTTAAAGCTTAATTCTCTGAAGTATAAATTCAGAATACCAAAAGTTACTTATGTAGGTAATTTTTTATCAGTACAGGCTAAAGACTGGACCCTTCCAAGCAAGTAGCCATTCTTGAAATTGCAGCTCCAGACAATGTCCAAGCTTTACAGCATTTTCTTGGTATGGTTAACTATTTGAGCAAATTTATCCCTGACTTTAGTGAGTTATCAGTGCCTTTAAGAGAGCTAACATATAAAAGTGTTGCCCGGTCATGGTTAGAACAACACCAGAGGGCATTTGATAACTTCAAACAGCAAATTGCCAGCCCTCCTACATTAAGGTACTACGATGTCCACAAACCAGTAGTTCTTTCCTGTGATGCTTCAAAGTTCAGTCCTGGTGCAGTTATTCTTCAAGAGGTCAGACCTGTTGTCTATGCATCTAGAGCTCTTACCCAAGCAGTATGCTCAAATTGAGAAGGAACTTTTGGCAATTTTCGCATGTTCGAAGTTCTATGATTATATTTATGGCCAAGCTATCCAAATCAAAACTGATCATCAACTTCTAGTCACTATTTTAAAGCAGCCTATGCATTCAGCTCCAGCAAGACTACAAAGAATGATGCTGAGATTATAAAAGTATAATTTCAAAATGGTCTATATACAAAAGGTAAACTTCTTTAAATGGCTGATACCTTATCCAGATTGCCCAGAAATACCACGGAACAGCTTGATGCAGATAATTTTGACTTTGATGTCATGGAAGTGTGTAATTTTTCTACCACAAGACTTGACCTGTGAGATCATACAAAGACTGATCGAATTTTGCAAAAGTTCAACCACTTCATCAATGTAGGAGGGCCATCCAAGCAATCCTCTGTACCGCCAGATGTACAGCCTTACTTTCCATACAGAGATGAGATGCTGATAGATGATGGTATCATTTTCAAAGGTCCCAAAGTTATTGTTCCTACTTCCTTACAACATGAATACATTCAGATTTTGCATTCTGGCCACCCAGGTTCCAACTCTACCCAAAGAAGGACAAGAGGGCTAGTACTTTGGCCTTCTCTATCAAAATACATTGATAAAGTGCTTTCTTCTAGTACTAGACTGCACTTGCAAAAAGAGCCACTTCAACTAAGCCAAATTCCTGAACTACCTTGGTCAACAGTAGCCACTGACATATTTGAGTGGAACAATCAGCATTACTTAGTGTTGGTAGACTCTTATATGAACTGGTTTGAAATTGATTTGCTACCTAATCTAACATGCAGTGCTGTTATTACTAAGATGAAACATCATTCCGCAGTTCATGGTAGTCCACACAAAGTTATTTCTGACAATGGTACCCAGTTTACAAGTCAATTGTTTCAGAGATTTGCAAAAGAGTTGGTCTTTATCCATGTTACTAGCAGTCCTGAATACTCACAATCAAATGGCCTTGCTGAACATGCAGTACAGAGCGCAAAGTAATTACTAGAGAGGTCAAAGTGTGACAATATTGTTATCTTCTTGAATTTACTTAATCTCAGAAATATACCCTGTGACAACCTACTTGGCTCGCCAGCACAGAGACTTCTTTCTAGGCAAACCAGAACAACCTTGCCTATCAGTTCTAGTTTGTTGATGCATAATGCTAAAACAACAGAGAAATTAAAGCCAGACTTTTTATAAAAGCTTTGTTCTCAGATGTCCAGCTATGATAAAATGAGCAAATTTCTTCATCCTTTAAAAGAAGGAGAGACAGTGAGGATGCAAACGGTGAAAGGCTTTGATTGAACTGGCCAAGTGAAGGGTATATGTGCCGAGCCAAGATCCTACTTAGTGTAATCTGAGGATATAGAATACAGCAGAAACTGCAGGCATCTTCTTCCTGTATTAGAAATGATATCAGAGCATTTTACCTGTGATACACACTCTAGATCTCAGAGCAACCCTGACAATGTTCATACCAAATAACATGTCTCATTATCCATTTCCGTTCCTGATGATTTCCTAGTTGTACCCAAAGTTGAACATTCCTTGAAGACAGTCCCCATAGCTAGCTCCAGTTCTGACTTTTATGTTACATGATCACGTCGTATTTCTAGACCTAGTGTAAAATACACAGCAACTGCTTTATATGTGCCTTATTTTGTATGATTGCATGTCATAAAATTAGTTCTGTATACTTGCATGTCATTAAATACTGTAATTTGATGAATGAGCTATTTCTCAAAGAAGGAGGATGTTGAACAGAGCATGTCTATGTACTTTTAAAAAACATTTCCAGATGTAGCCACATTCATATGAATGGTGAGCACGTGCAGGCAGCAATGCTGTTTTGAGAGAACAGCCAGAGGGTTAGCATGTATGACTGTGGTAGACAGTCTGTTTATAAGTTTATCTAAGTTTAAGTTACAAAGCCTCATTCCTGATGTGTTTGTGTGTAATAAAGCTGCTTGAACTGAGCCCATTCGTCTGTGTTATCCTGACTGGCTGAGCGACACATCTTTCACATACCATATCAATTTCTTTGAGAATGAACTTGTTGTTAGTAAACATGAAGCAATTTCTACAGTGCCTTAAGATGCTCATATTTACCTAGCTGGTAGCAGAGGTAGTGAGAAAGTTCATATCCATGGCAACAAACCCTTTTTTATCGATTAAGCAGTCGGTCAGGGGTATCCAGTTTGCAACTCTGGAGGAAATGCGTGTCACTGCAACTACTTGACCTGTGTGCAACTAAGTATTAGTGAAATTTCACTTGTGCTGTTACCAGAAAAATGTCAACCAAGGTGTCTGTGTTTATACAGGGTACTGCCAAATGCTTCAGGGAAAACTATTTAGACCCTGATCATTTATGGATAAAGTATTTAGGCAGATATTCTGAAGTTAGAAACAGATCAAGCAGTACTTAACTGAAAGCAAAGACTTAACTTGTCAAGAATAATGAGAAGAAGGGAGTCGCGTGAATGGCTACTGCCTGGCTACTACTAGTGCTGGTCTCACTACAGCTTCACTCTGCAGGGATACAGTCTACTAGTGCTGGTCTCACTACAGCTTCACTCTGCAGGGATACAGTGCTCCTTTGCTTCTTCTCTCACCTGAAGCAAAACATTAGCACCAATCCCAAGATGATAAGTAGGCCACAGCCTGTTTGGTGATCCACAGTCTTGAACCAGATGATGCAAGGGTCTATAGGCTTGTTGTAGCCTTTTCCTAGTAGATGCCTTGAATAGCAACCAAAGCAATTAGGAATGGCAAGCACATATTCCACTGCCCAAAAAGAAACAGTCAAGAATCAATGCACTCTGCTCCTTCTCTCTCCAGGAGCAAAATATAAGCACAAATTCCAATCTGCCATCTATGAAGCAGTTATTAGGCTTTCCGATTAACAACATTCTGCAGAAAATAATGTCCCTGTGCTCTTTCTCTCACTAGGAGCAAAACAGAAACACTAATCTCAAGATGACTACTGAGAGACAGAATGTGGACTCTCCAGTAACTGGTGGTCTTGGAGTAGATATTGCAAAATTTAAAGGTAAGATGGAAAATGGGTTAATATACTAGGAGCTGCAGTGTTCACTAAGCAGTTAGATATGAAGAGTTTATAACTTAAGCTTTAGCTAAGTGGACAGTCACTAATTTTAAAAGAGCAAGATAGACTGGTGGGGGTGGCAACTGGTATTATGGTTCTATGGAATACAGTTGGATGGCCAATAAATTTAAATAGCTGAAGGGGAGTGATTTCATAAAATGATAACTTTGTGCTTACTCACAACAGACAATAAAAGGGGAGAGGGAAGGAGATATGTGGTCAAATTAACATAAGGGGCAGGCAGCTAGAAAGACAGTTGAGTTTAAAAACACAGCAGCACAAGGGAGGGAGGGAGATAGGGAAAAAATGGAATTTCTGTGTGACTGCCAAGGGACACAGCTGTGGTCTCTTTCCTAGTTTAAATATACAATTAAAAGCAGATTACAAGTAAAACACAGTGTAATGAAAGCAATTCACAATACACAAAATAAAATAAGGCAATAAAGCAATACAAAATACAAGAAATCAAAAGCAAACTAACCTTTCCTTCACAGCAAGTTGTGGCAGAGGCTGGGTGAGCTTTTCTAGTAAATTTGAAAGCAGGTGCAATCCTACTCTTTATAACTTGCATTAAAAGAAATATTGACAAAGTATGAGGCTTTAGATATTAATAAATAGTTAAACAAACATATACTAAGCAACTGAAACAGCAAATGAAATGCCTTACAGAGAATGTTAGCAGTAATATTGCAAAGGTTAGAAAAAATGTGAAATACAGCTAAACAGTAACAGTCTTACGTCTTCTTTAGTGGATGAGAAGATCAGTTGCAATCATGTACAACATAGTAAGAGAATGGGATGACTGGTTAAAGCCATGAGTAAGTAGGAATAAAGTAATAAATGCAATATTCTGTCTTTAACTGATTTCATTACAATATATAACTACCAGTGTTTATAAAGTATATGAATTGAAGGCCTAAAGTGCTTTAATACAGAACTGCAACCAAACCAAAAGGGTATGTCAATATATAAATGCAGTATTCTGTCTTTGACTGATTTTATTAAATACAAATATACATATATACATATGGGTGCACTTTCCTACAACAAAAATGTACTTTTTCGAAATGGGAAAGTACATCCCCACTTAAGTGAAAGTGCAGTTTAATGAAAGTGCAGTTTCGCTTAAGCTCACTAGACCGAACCTACTGCACCACAATGGAGGACATTGAAAAATGGGCTATGTCCCCCACTGTGGTGCGATAGTCATGGACCTTAGGGTAAGGCCACGGGTCAAGGTAAGGGGATAGCCCTACTAACTATCCCCTTACCCTAACCCATGCCCTAACCCTAAGGTCCGTGACTATCGCACCACAGTAGAGGACATAGCCCGATTTGGAATGTCTTCCACTGTGGTGCGATAGTCACATACCTTAGGGTTAGGGCACAGGTCAAGGTAAGGGGATAGCCCTACTAACTATCCCCTTACCCTAACCCGTGACCTAACCCTGAGGTCCGTGACTGCTAGCCCGTTTGGTCTGGTGGGTTCGCGAGAGTGCACTTTCGTGAAAGTGCACTTTCGCGTTAGTGTGGGTGTACTTTTGAAGTTCGAAGTAGTGAACTTTCCTTCTTCAAAAGTACACCCATACATATATATAGTCAGATATAGCTATGGATATACATGTACATGCACATATATATTTATATATATATATATATATATATATGTATATATATATATATATATATACACACACACACACACACACACACACACACACACACACACACACATATATATATGTGTGTGTGTGTGTGTGTGTGTGTGTGTGTATATATATATATATATATATATATATATATATATATATATATATATATCTACATATATATATATATATATATATATACATATATGTATATATGCAATATGCAAGTATTTAGAAAGGGTGGTTTCATTACAATATTGCAACCAAATGCACATCAGGCAGAAGTATGAAGGGTATTATCATTTCTTATGTTGCTGTAGTAGAGTGGAAATGTAAACCCCACCAAGACTTTATAAGAATACATTCATTCTTCCAAGTATCCATATGTTCCTTTGTATGTATAAGCACTTCCTATACATTTTGTTTTAGCTCAATAAAAATTTGTAAAAAATAAAATTGATTGATAATAAATTGAATTCTAACATTATGAGTAAATTTTTGTGTGCATCTTTTCTATGTCCCCCTTTCTTTTTCTTATTTTAATTATGCATTCCTTTGTCCTTCTTTCATTTTCTTTCTCTCCCATTTCTGTTCATTTTTTTAAGAATCCAAGTTCCTGAGGAGCAGCTCAGCCACGTACTTCCCAAGTCAGTGACCTTTCACCCTCTGCTCATCCAGGGACAAGCTCAGAGGATTAAGGCAGTGGCATTGGTCCTGTAGACATTCTGGCATGTGACAGACTGGCAAGCAGGATTTGGTTGAGGACATGGTGAAGCAGATGATGTTCAAATGGCTTCAGGCAATTGAAACTTCTCTTCAGAGAGTGGAAGACTCACTACCCCAGTTAATACCAACCACCATGCCACCACAGGCCCCTGCGCCCTCAACTTTGAAGTCCTCCACTGTAGCACCATTTGGCAGTGGAAATGTCTGAGGCCTTGTGGACTGAGGACTATTGTTGGGACCCCCTGCTCTTCACCCCTTCTTTCTTTTATTCTCTCTTCTATGCCTTCTTTCCTACTTCCTACCCACACTAACCTCTTATATAAAAAAATGTCAAATAAAGAGAGTTTTATCTCCTGACAATAACATAGTACCCCTAATGTCTCACATCCTCCAGCACAATCCTTTTGATGCATTCCTATTGTGTTTCTCTCTTTGTTGTGTTCATCATTTTCAGTCTTCCCCTTTCCACTCTTTAATGACAACAGGGTGTCTACATATGAATACACTTCTAAAGACATTAAACCCCTTTATTTTTTTTAAATATTAATAACAAAAGCTGGTGAGTTTTATGCTTGCCCTTAGTTTTTCAGGCATGTGCATGGCCATATTCATCCACAATATCCAAGTACATACAAACTGATATAAAGCCTACAGCTTTTATATAGTGCTTCACATATACTTAACACTTATCTTAAGGTAAGTTATGCTTTTGCCATAAGTAGATGCATTTATCAAAATGTCTTTCCATCTCCTTAGTCAGGACAAATAACCTACTCAGTGTATTTGCATATAGGGGTAGCTTCACTCCTAGCAGGTAACTGCTACTCAGGTGTTAAACCCAGAGCTATGAGTATCAACTACAGTATTACAATAACAAGTGTGTTACAAATACAGAGAGACACACGTATGTATGCGCGCACGCACACACACACACACACACACACACACACACACACACACACACACACACACACACACACACACACACACACATATGGGCGTGTGCATATATGCTACCTTGAAAATTATAATCTGAAATTATATGGAGAGGTTGATTGTTACACTTAATTGCCCATACATACGTTGTCATTGTCCTTTTGTACATGTCTAATTTTTTTGGCTAAAAAGGGTCTGAGAAGTGATGGTTATGAGAAAAAATAAAACAAAATAAAAGTAATTTTGTTACTTTGCAGATGATTTACTAAGACTTGGTAAAGTAATGCAGAAGTATGCCATGCAGGTAGTCCTACTATATTCCTGCTATGATTTAGAAATAAGCACAGGTACAATCTAGCAACAACTAGGATTAACTAAATGTTGATGGATACAGTAAGTAAAACAAGACTAAACTTACACTACTGAATATATGGACAGTTTTCAAGAAAAAACAAAAGCACCATGAATGGGATTACTCCATCTACAGCTTTTAAGGTTAAGGCTAATTGTTTATCAGATAAACAAAACCATTTACATATCTTAGACTGACAAGCTGAAAAGTTCTCAAAGTGGTATAACAGCAAATAGCAGATAATTACAATTATTGCTTTCAAACACTCAAAGCATGAAATATATGAAAGACTAGCTAACTTATTGACTGGAACATGGAAAAGTTTGATGTAATGCATAGTCTGTAAATCTTGATATACGCATAATAATAAAAACTGTGAGACTAAAACATATAACTTGTTCTGACAGACAGTCAAAGAACAGGGATGGTGGTCTTATAATCTATGTTAATAACAGAACTAGGCTACAAAGAATATCCTTTGCCTTAATAATACAGTCATATCAGTATTGTTGTTGAGACTAATGTTGAATGAGGATAGTGTATTTTTTTACTAGGTATATACCAGGTTTCCAAGTTGGTAAGACCAGTCAATATAAAGTAATAGAGACATATTTGACCATCATAGTATATCTAGTACTTTTGTGTGGAGTTATGAACATAACCAGCAGTGGAACTGTACGGACAATGGTGATGGATATTATCTTTGCAAGCAGACTTGTAGCTTCTTTAGAAAGTTGGGCAGCTAGCCAGGAAAAATATCTTACTTGTGATGATACTGCTAAAAAGAACAAATGGATATGTGAATTTTAAGGGGCATAACCCAATACAGTGAGGGTCTGAAGCTTAGGCAATGAACTTCAAAGTGTAGAATTAGACAGTTCTTTGACTACATTGAGTATATTATTAGAATTCCATGAGGGGAAACATACCTGTCAAGGAGTGAACAGATGCTGGGTTACAAAGAACATGGGGTTGACTAACAAAGATTTAAGAGCTTTAACAAACATGAATAGCAAGATGGCGAACAGGTAGAAAGGATATCTATATCTATATATATATATATATATATATATATATATAGAGAGAGAGAGAGAGAGAGAGAGAGAGCTATTAGTAACAGTAAAGTTTTATGCACACAGATTATATGAAAGATCAAGATGAAGCAAGCTGACAGAGAAACTAATTTAATGTTGGACTCAGTAAATAAGATGAAAGGTAGTTATGCTTTTATAGAAATTTGTGATTCTGATATGAAACATTACTGTAATGAAATGACCAGTGTACCTTTAAATGTATGTCAATATTTGGAATAATCCACAATAAATTTCAATACAGTGTCAGCAACTTAAATCGTTAGGCCAAAGTGGAATTAGACTAGCATCAAGTATGAATGTTTGCCACCTGAATTGAATTCATTACACAAAAAAAATACCTGTTCAACTCACAAAACTGTCTATGACCCACAGCCAACTAACCCCTCCAACTTTTTTATTTTACTTTGACTATATCTCCTCTCTTTCTCCCTCCCCTCCCCTCCCAATCATCTACTAACTTAATACATCCTTCACTCCCTCATAATCTGTCACCCTTTTTCCACTATATATCCTTCCCAATAATTTCTTTCTCAATATAATATTGCTCAATATCCTCTAAAACCTTCTCCCTATTTCTAAACATTTCTTTTCACTTCTACATCTTACTTATTTACTTAATTATTTGCACTATTATTCTAAACATCTGCCATTTTCTTTTTTTAATTATCAAACATTTCTGTATTCCTTGAAACCTACACAATGTTTCTGTGTTTCCTAATACCTACACAATAAAAAAACAAAATTATTTTGCATGATATTAATTTTTCTACCCAACATGCAAACAGTAAATGTATATTTTATACCTTTTATAATTATGTCTTGTATCTATAGTGCAGTTTTTCAATACAGTGCTATGTAGTATTTGTCACTCCATGTCATTGTTAATGTTTAATTAATAAATGGAGCTTTTCTCCCCGGACACTGCTAAAAATGGGTTTCTGACTCATTTGGACTTTCCCAGTAACTAAATGTCATTAAATAAATGACATCAGAAATGATGAAGCACATTTTACAGTCCTGAAGATGGATGACACAGAGGAGTTATCAAACTATTTCCTTTAGCAAATAGTCCAAGGTTTTTGACATAGTTTATATACGTTTGAATGAATACTGGTAGTTAATGAGTGGAAGAAATAACAAAAACCCTACAATATTTATAAGAACATTTCTAGGCATTTATATATGAATCCTAAAGACCTATCAACCTTTTAGATAATATATCTGGGCTACCCAGGAAATTCCATAACTTGCATATAGAAAACGTGTCTTCAAAGTTGTTGGCCATTTTTTTGTGCAATTATGGTGGCACAGGGCTGCAGAGGTTAGCTTTGTCACCTCACAGCAAGAGGTTCTTCAGTTCAATTTTTAGCTGGGGTGCCTTCTGTATGGAGTCTGCACGTCCTCTCTGCATTCATGTGGGATTCCTCTGGGTGCTCCAGTTTACTCCCACATCCCAGCATTTCTTCCTGGGCCTCTGCTGAAAATGGTCTCTTTCTCAGTAAATAAGTGTTAAATAAATGGCTGTGAGTGTGCTTCATATCTACACCTTTAAAGCATTTTACTTTGTACAACAGGACATCTTATTCAGGAAACTTAGATTTGGGAATAGCAGATTAGGTTGCAGTTTGGACTAATGACTGCTGATTAAACAAAACATGACAGTTTTCGAAGAAAATAATAATGATAAAAAGAATAGTACAAACCTAGACGTATCCGAACAATGAGGCCTGTCTCCTTTATTAGTCGTCCTATACATGCCAGACATAATCATCTCAATGTTTGTTTTAGTGTGTAAGTATGATGAGAATTTAAAATTAACTAAAATTGTAAACAATTACTGAGGATAATACAGTTTAACAATGCTGATCTCAGAGTTTAGATCAGTCATTTAATCATGAAAAAATGTCTCCAGTTGCCAGAAAATCACCCTCTATGAAAACAGGCAATTCAAAGGTCAGCTAATATCGTAAAAGGAAACAACTCATAACAAGTTGCTTACATATCAAGATCATGGTGTGGTTGTGGTAATAACCTTAAGTTTGATAAACCCATAAATATTTATGTAAGGCTAAACAGATCTATCAGAGCAGTATTGCAGCCAATACAAAGATGCACTCCATCGCGTTTCTTCTCACATTCTGATAACAGTAGCATTGACTCACTCTGGAACACAAAATGATATCCGCCATCTTTTCTCTCTCTTTCTCTTTTTTACCTAGGCATCTGCTGAAAATGGGCTCCTACCCATTTTGCCTTTCCTGGTAATTAAATGTCAATAAATAACTGAAATACTTGCTTAAGACAATGGTGTAATGGCAGATGTTTGTCAGATGAATGGAGATGTGATGTAGAAGACTGGCTAGCAAAGGTAGTCTTTATTTGGAGAAGGTAATACATGGTACCTGTCCTGCTTTTCTTCCTCACTGTAAGTGCTACAATAACAAAACTAATGTTGTTAAGTATGATTTATTATTATTAAATCATCCTGCTCTTTTTAACTTGCTTTATTTATCAGTGATGTAGAAGGATGAGTGGGCCTTATTTATTTTTAATCAGAAAATTATTAGGAATGTATTAAAGTCTATTTCCATTTTTTAAGAAGGCAAATCTTTATTACATTCAGCTTTACCTAGAAGCATAAAAGTCCATCTCATGACAAGTCAGCTGTCCTTGCAGGTATTAATAAAATAACAGCACAAATTAAACATGTATTCATTGCAACTCAAATCAACGTGCTGAACATATACTTTATACATGTAGCTGCATACTGTTGCGTGTTCCTTTCCTATGTGCTGCATATAAACACTTGTTAACTTAAATATAGTGTTTATTTTTAGTAAGGAATAACAATCATTAAACATAAGATAAACAACAGGTAACCAGTGGAACTTCATTAATCTGTCCATTCATTTAGTTTCCAATAAACCATTTTGACCTTCACAGTGGAGGTTAAGATACTCCCCGGGATTCATGAAGCCCGGCGCAAGGACGGTTTTAGCCTTGTGCTGAGCGTCCCCATTACAGATGGTGCAGCAGCGCCATAGGAATATTTATGAGGATGCACTGCCGCACCCTCAACATGCACAGGAAACATGTGCGAGTGCAGGGGGCATGTTTAAGTGCTCTATGGAGGCGTAAACATGTCCCCACAGTTGCACAGCCTACTATACTTACTATTAGAGCCCGCCTCTAATAGTAAGCAATTAATTTAGTGTCCGTGGGTACTGAAATGTATGCTAAGCATA
>NC_056731.1:1984653525-1984731025 GCF_019279795.1 Protopterus annectens | reverse complement strand
ACGACAGATACCAGACACATATATAACCTGTAATGAGTAAGACATCATTGACAAAAGGCAAATATAATGCTAGACAACCAATAAGCAATGCTAACCGCAGCACAGCCCAACTAAGTAATTGTAAGCAATGTGTAGGGAAGCCAATACAATATGTCCACAGGTACACCTCTTTAAGCAGTGCCAACCTGAAGTAAGCAGGTGTGCCCATAGCTTAGCCTTTTCAAAACTGGCCAATTACGGAAAAGTGCAGGAATCCGGCCCTACTTAAACTGAAGAGGTGGGAATACAGCTCATAACTGGTTGTAGCATCCCCCTGCAGGCAGAATGGCTGGAGTGAGAGAAGGCACTCACTTTAGAGCACAGCGCTGGGGCATCCAGGAGTCCAAATTCATGGTATGGCTCCTGGTAAAGTACCATGACAGGAGACTACTGCATGGGCCAGTACCAGGGCTCGCAGTACAAAATTGAGGCCTGGGACAGTCTTGCCCTTGACCTCACTAGCACCATAGGTATCCCCAGACTGGTGAACAGGTCAGGCACCATCATGCAGACCTGAAGTGGTAGAGGGGGGATGTCCTGGAACAGTGGATCCAGGAAGCAAGGCAGATGCAGAATGCCCCAGAACTAAGTACTCCTTCCACTACTTAGTTAATAACTGCCTAGCTTGTGTATACTATGGATAGGTATGGCTAAATATCACTGTACTTCTCTGACAGCTGCAGTTGAGCATGCTGCGAACCAACAAGCCTATGATGCTCAGCTGCAAAGGAAGCATTGTGAGGCAGGTTAGTAAATAGCCTGCATGTACTGTCATAACAAATAAATGTAAGATCCTCAGAAAGTGTTGTACTAGTATACAGAATTGTGTAATATGCTGTGAATAAAGGTGTAACCCCTGCATTGCTTCTGTTTACTCTGCAGTCATATGTTGTTGTACTGTTGCAGTTATTAAATAGCTCTGTTGTAGCTTCAAGCCGCGGTGGTACAGCGTTGTTGCCTCACAGCAAGAGGTTCTCCTGTTCGATTCTCGGCTGGAGTGCCTTCTGTGTGGAGTCTGCATATCTTCCCTGCGGTTGAAAGGCCTATGAAAGGCATGCATGAATGGGCGTGCCTTCGCTGAAGGTTGGGCTGGCAAATCGGCACCATAAAAATTGACTGCCAATCATTAGCGGACCGGAGTCCCACTGTGGTGACCACTAACCGGGAAAAGCCAAAAAGACAAACAACAAACTGTTGTAGTAAGCAGTATTACCCACACTATGGTATGCAGATAAAATGTGTATGAAGTGCTGTATAACAATGTCGGAAGTGCGAACAGGTTAGTCATATTAGACTAAATACATTGCAAAGCCTCACAACAATTGCCTGCATAGTGTACAATGATCTTAACTGTAATGCTTTTGTCTCACACACAGCAGGGCTTTGGATCCCAGGAGCGCCAGTGAGTTGTATGCATAATCATTCCACACAACTGCGCACAGTTTGTTAGAATGTTCAGTGAGAAAGCCATATGCATATATACACTTAACAACTGTACAGATTATGCTAGAATGCTCAACTAGAAAGTGGGTAAGCATATTCATATCCCTCAACTGTTCCAATCTGCCCAGTATGTCCTGATAAGTGGCACACATCACCTGCCTTTTGCTCTGTTCCCCTGACAAATTAGTGTGATGATCCAAGAAATGTAGGCAGCTGTAATGACATATAACTGATAGTCAGACTTGTACATAGTTAGAGAATGTACATGCAAACATACCTGTCATCCTAGCATCTCATCCAAAGTGTATGACAGCAGTCATCAGTCTCAAAACATGTTGCATTAACACCTGCATCTTGTCAAGCCTGTACATAAGACACAGGTCCCATACATACTAATCTACAAACATACCATTGTACAATATAATGCCATTGGGTAGTGTAATAATACATGTAAGGGACAGATGACTGCAGTGACTATGGATGTTGTGAAAAACTACAAGGATTTATTAGTTGTTAATTGAACTCTCTCTCTCTCTCACCCCTGCCATATGTGCAAAATAACCGATTTACACAACTCATTTGGTATGTCTACACTCCTAACATTTGTTGGGACATATGTCCTATTGGTTTATAAATATTCACATCTGTTTCTATGCATGTGCCATGTTAAAATACTCCCATACTGGTTTCCTGTTGCCATCAATGAAACCTGCATGTTGTTGTAATGGCCACTGTTTACCCATATATGCATGTGTTCTGCCTGCTATGCAACTATGTTATATCTGGTGCCCTGGATAATGGGAATACCTATGAATGCTGTTATAACTAATTGTGAATGCTGTTGACTATTACTAACTATTACTAACCCATATCTACCTTAAACATGCAACAACATAGCTTGTATGGGAAGGCCGGTCCCAGCGGACTCACCTGTCCCACCTCAGCTGGCCATGGCATCGGGCACCAGCACATCTGGGGCCCAGCATGGGACCTTCTCGTCCATTGGCCCTGCACGAGCTTCAAGTGGAACCACTGCAGGGGATGGGGCTTGCCCCCCCTGGGAGCGGGAGCGGGCAGGAACCTGTCACTCATGGTACGGTCTGGGCAGTGGTACATAAGGAGCTCAACAGGGAGATTTGAGACCGCCTATGCCAGCTTGAGGGCCGAGTGGTGCAACTAGAGGGTGAGCCTGCCCCTCCTACATAGCCCCCAGCATAGCCACCTTCTGAGCTGTAAAGGTGCAGTGGTGACTGCCCACGGGTGGGGACCTCAGTCCCACTATATCCATTTGTGGGCTCATGGGCTTGCGACTTCCAAACACCCCTCCCCATCCAAGGTGTTTCCCCCCACATGTATCATATACTGCCCCTGTACACGTCTTGTTTGTCTTGTTTGTCATCCTGCCCAACCTATCCTCCCTGATCATACCTACTCTCCTCCCCCAACATCCCACTCCCACCTAAAATAAAAGAGAAAAAGGGCAATCTGTTCCTGCAAAAAAGCCTGCCCCATACATAACTGTCCATTTTGCACATGTGTCCACTGGACACTTTTAAACATTTCTAATTGGCATCACAATATACTATTGTTATCCTCACCCCTCTCTCAGGGTTGTGAGTGTCCAAATGTACCGCAGAATCTATTGCATATGTACAGCCGTTGCTGTAGAAGAAATGGACCACTATGGACCTTCCCTACACCCTTCCTGTGCATCCCAAGCTACCTTGCCTACTGTCTTTCCCTCTTTCTGCCCCTTTTTCACCACTTTCCTATCACTCCTTTTTTCTTTTCTTTTAAAGAAATCAGTGTGGGGGTAAATGGGAGTAAGCACTTTTAAGCAGCAGTGAGTGGGTTTCAGACTGTTTGCGTGGGGGTAAGCACTGCCTATGCAGGTTAAGCAATCAAGAAGGTAAATGAGTGTAAGGAACTGTAACCAAAAGTAACCACTGCTTACCATCGCGCAAACCCACGCACACCCGCTCGCAACTACTTAAAAGTGCCTTAATCACTCTATATCCAACGGCCCTTGTTCTGCCCAGCAACAAAAAAACGGCCTCTGCCAGGATCGAAACTAGGACCCTGAATACCACAGCCAATGTGATTTACCACTAAGCCATGGCAGATATACAGACATTGGTTGTTATCACAAACATATCATCCAGCACAGTCATTCACAGTATAGGAAATGTATTCCATCATGTAGATGTATGTGTGTGTTTATGTCCAGATATAGATACATATATATATATATATATATATATATATATATATATATATATATATATATATATATATAGCTATATCAAGAACATACCATGTGACAACAAAGCATTAAAAAAGAATGAAAAGGGAAACACCAGCAACTCCTGTATTATGTGGGGTATTGTCCTATGTAATATCAAGACTTCCTTAGACAAACATGTGTCATTAACACACAAACATTTGTACATTGGCCAAATACATTATTTTGTGCATTTTATTTACATTAACAAAACAGTTCCTGTCCAATCATTATGCGAGAACAGTACTCTTGCAAGGTGCTGTGTGTGACATCATCATCATCATTAAAAAGTTAAACGGGGTAACCATAGAGGGACCAGTAGTGTTGTGTGTACAATGGGGTCATCTGCATCATGTGTACCTGGAACCTTTAGGAGTCATATGCATACCAGGATCGTGTGCCTGAGAGAGGAGTGAGGACAAAAGTAGCATGTTGTGGTGCAAATTAAAAAGGTTACATGTGTCCAGTGGACATGTGTGTGAAATGGACAGCTATGTATGGGGCAAATGTTGTTCTGGGAACAGATTGGCCTTTTATTTCTGTTTTCGTAAGGAGCGAGTGGGATGTTGGGGAAGGAGAGTAGGTCTGCTTGTGGAGGATAGGTTTGGTAGGATGACAGACAAGACAGCATATAGGGGCAGTATATGACACATGTGGGGGGATACACCTTGGACGGGGAGGGTTGTTCGGCAGTCACAAGCCCATGAGCCCCCAAATGGAAACAGTGGGACGGAGGTCCCCACCCATGGTCATCCACCACTGCACCTTCACAGCCGCAAAGGTGGCTGTGATGGGGGCTGTCTAGGAGGGGCAGGCTCACCCTCTTAATTAAATGCCCTCGAGCTAGCATATCTGGCCTCAAAACCCCTTATTGAGCTCCCTATGCACCATGTCCTGGACTGTACGATGGCTGATAAGTTCCTGTCTGGACCTGCTCCTGGGGGTACAAGCCCCATCCTCAGTGGTGGTTCCACCAGAAGGTGGTGCAGAGCTAACAGAGGTGGAGGTCCAAGGCTGGGCCCCAGACATGCTGGAGCGCAGTGCCATGGCTAGCTGAAGTGGGACAGGTGGTTCCATCGGGACCTCCAATCCCTTACAGCCTATGGTGTTGCAGTTGTAACACAGGTATGGCTTAGTAATAGTCAACAGCATTTAGGATTACTTATAACAGCATGCATAGATATGACCATCAACCCAACACAACAGATGTCATACATTTGCAGAGGGAGCACAACACATGCATATATACTGCATGTCATCTGTACAAAGCATAGATGACTTGTGACTGCAGCTATGAACAGTAGCCCATTATTGGCATGTCACTGTGATAAACTCAGACAGTGACTGTCATACCACTGTTTCATGTGATATATGACCAATCAGGGATCCGATGGCAGTAACTCTCATCACTATCACCATGTACTGACTACAATTCTCACACTATGCTTCTGCAGTTCTCAGATATGTGTTCTGTGAGTAACACAGGAAACAAATGGTTCCACCCACTGACCAGTCCACAGATGACCCTACAGATGGGTGTTTCCTCACAAGCAGAGCACTGTCTTTTCAGTTATTAAAACATGCAAACTAGCCATTACCACACACAACCTGTTAAATTGGCAGTAGTCTCAATGAAGCATAGCTACACTTACATGCTGTAGTCATGTCTGGCACATCACCCTCCTGTCTTTAGGCTATTTTTCACTGTGTATGTTGTTTCATGATATCCAGATATCATCTGTGATGCTGTTTACCAAACACCAGATCCAGGTTCCACTCACAGTGACTGTCATGGGCAAACACCGACATGATGTTCCTAGATATTGTACTGTGCTTCCATGCAATTTGCTAATGGGAATGTCACCACAGCTGTTCCACATGCAATCAGCTAGAGGAGGACTGAAATAGGTGCAGAGGCCAATACCTGATCATGACCATCACATACAAAACACAAGCTGCTGCTGAGCAGGTGTACATCTCCACATCCACCAGAGAGTGTGTGGGAGGGACAGACAGAGGCAAAGTACATCAGAGAAGGGCTGGGAGACTAAATCCTAAACATCGTCTGTCACACACCTACCAGTACAGGGGTTCAAACCCCTGACTGACTAGCCATTACTATTACAAATGCATGCAGTTAATCCATGTGCCACATAGCTGACATGGTGTGCTGTAAGAACATATATGTGTGCTGGTGAGTGACAACTGCAACAGAGATATAGTAGACATACATTAGGTGTAGCACACATGGCTGTCCACATGAACAGATGTCATTGGTAACACAACCACACTGACTAAGGGACTCAGACACATTGGCAGGCTCACAAATACACTTCCTAACTACTTAGTTTACCACACTGTAGTAATACACAGGTGTTAGATGCACCACAGTGGATATCCTGAGGTTCTATGGGTTAGGGCATGTGAACGTGTCTGACATCAGTCAGTATACCAATGGGAGTTATACTGGGTGTGACTGTGGTTGGGAACATCATACACCACACGCAGACACAGGGTGCCAGTACTGACATGCATGTGTGCATTGCTTCATGGGTGTGTACTGGGTGGCTGTGCAAGATGGCTGTACAAGGCTGGGTAAGGGGTAATCCTTGGCATCAGGCCACCTGACAATGGTCTGCAGTGTGGTTCAGAGGTGTAGTGTCTGCAATGTCCCACACAGATGAGTATTGTCCTGTCATCCTGGTTACCATTTTGTGTGGCCATTGCTTTGCAATGCATGTCATGTCTGTATTTGATTGCCCTTGACATGGACAATGCCTGGGATGTGCATGTCCAACATTAATGTACAGTGACATCTTTAAGTGTACCTGGTTTGCCTGGCACATGTTGTGTACACTGACTGTTATTATCAGATGTGCCAATACTGGCCTGTGCCAATACTGGCCTGGTGTGGCAGGACCTGCTAATAGACAGCAGGTTGACCCTGCACCTGCAATGATAGCATGATACAGGTATTCCCAGGTGTCAGTGGCGTCTGTCCATACAGCGTATGTGTGTAAGGCATTGTATGTCCTTTGTGGCTCACATTTGATGGCATCACATATGTTGCAGGCGTCCAGTGGGGAACATAGTGAAGGTGCATTGTCTGCAACTATGTGCCTATTGTACTGTTGGACAGGGTGCCATGCCCTCTGTGGCCCACTGCAATCACACCATGCCTACTATCTATCAACAATGTGCAGGGTACTAGCAACATAGCGAGATATTTTAGGCAAGTGTGTCTGTGTATGACACATGGGTTCAGACCGTATTCTGGGTAATAGTAGGGTTGCTTACTTTGTTCACCAGGCTTTTTGCCAGATGTAGGGGTATGGCTTGCCAACCTAGTCTCTTGGCTGATTGAAATCTATAAACCTTGTGAGGTGGACATTGTGACATAATATGGCCATCACATAGGAAAACTACAAAACCCACTCCTCAACATGTCCAGTGGTTAGACACTCACAGCCACCTCCACACAGGCTCTGACTATCAAACATACACAAACACCTGCCATGTCTTGGAATAGAACTCCTACCTAACTAGTTTATTACACTAAAACATTATGCAGTTATATCACATGCTACGGAGATTATTGGGCTACTCCATCCCCAATGGTGTATTTCACAAGGAATGCCATCAGCAGGTTTACTAAATAGGGCATTTCAGTTTCCTGCAAGTGAGTAGCCCAAAATGCATTGCTCACAAAACAGACAGTGAGACAAACACAACATGCCCACAACTAACATGTGGGTATAGAACCCATGACCAAGATCTATACCACACAACTGCATGGAGATGTTATAGGATGCACCATGAGGATTACTAGGGAGCTTGTTCCCCAGAGGTGTATTTTAGAAGGTATGACATCAGCAGGAGTACCAAATTAGGGCATTGCAAATTTCCTGCAAGTGAGTAGGGTATAATGCATTGCTCCCTACACAGACATTGAAACACACAGAAAACATACATAACTGCCATGATTGTGGATGGATCCCTACCACAGTTCTAAATCACACTCCAGCAGTACGCAGTTACAGGACGTGCTACAGAGATTACCAGGTTACAGTAGTCTCAGAGGTGTATTTCTAGGTTGGTGATATCAGCAGGATTGCCAAAGGTGAGTATGTGAATTGTAAGGAGTGTGCATACTCTAAAAGCATTGTCCCCTTCTCAAGCAGACAAACACACACACACACACACACACACACACACACACACACACACACACACACACACACACACACACACACACACAGTTAGCATGTCTGGGGTTAGAACACCTGCCAAACTAGTTTATCACACTACAGCATTATGCAGTCACAGGATGCAATACAGAGATTGCTGAGTTACAGTAGTCCCAGAGGTGTATTTCTAGGTGGGTGACATCAGCAGGATTGCCAAAAGCGAGTATGTGAATTGTAAGGAGTGTCCGTACTCCAAAAGCATTGTCTTCTTCTTAGGCAGATAGACACACACACACTTAGCATGTCTGGGATTAGAACACCTACCAAACTAGTTTATTACACTACAGCATTATGCAGGTACAGGACGCGCTACAGAGATTACTGGATTACAGCAGTCCCAAAGGTGTATTTCTAGGTGGGTGACATCAGCAGGATTGCTAAAGGTGAGTATGTGAATCGTAAAGAGTGTGCGTACTCCAAAAAGCATTGTTCCCTTTTCAGGGAGACAGACACACACACAGTTAGCATGTCTGGGATTTGAACACCTACCAAACTAGTTTATCACACTACAGCATTATGCAGTTACAGTCCTAAACGACATTATCAACAAACCTTGCAGGTCTTGAATGCTAGACCATGCACACAGATGTCATTGGACTTACCACAAAGCCATCTGGGTTGTATACATGCGTCATGGTTTGTATAGTACACATCTTACTACAGGAATTCCACAGTACTGAAAATAAATGGGACAGTCACTTTGTGTACATATGTACAGAACCCTTGAATGTACTGTACTCTATGAAACAACATAGACAAGTCTACATCTGTACAACTGTCATAACTAAATACATATATGCACCTACAGGATGTGTACACACATATATATTGTTGTTGTCCTTTCTACATACAGGTGGCCACATTCATTACACACATGCACATGGCAGTACATAAGGTTTGATAACTTTGTTGACAGAGGTAATAATCCCTCTCTACTAGTCACCCATGGCACCTATCATATCATACAACACCCCATGTGGCATGTATGTCATTAGACATGTCCACGTAATGTAATGCCTACAAACATACCCAAATAACAGGATCATAGAACCTACATTAATGGCATGTATTGACAGACTCAGGGAAATTCAGCTATGCTCTGTATGTCTCTGAGTAGTTACAGGTGATATGTCCATGACATGTACAGCCATGTGTGCCCACAGCTACTACATATACCCCATGTCAACAATTGCAAGCCATGCATGCTGTGTGCTGTCTGGACATTAACCTTATTACCACAATAGCCAGAACATGCTGGGGTGAGCTATTTACAAGCCATAGACCTTGCACATGCTTGAATGAGTGTAATGCCTAGCTTAAACAGGGCACATTGCTGGCACTCTTCCAGTAATCATGTGGTGTGTGTGGCATATATGATGTGCTCACTGTTGACCATTACAGTGCCCTGGCTTTACCATTGAACTGTCAAGCAACAGTTTGTGGGATCATGACATGGAATATTGCTGTGTGTGTGTCTTGCTGATATGTGCTGTTGGCATGAATCTACACTTGGCTACTCAGTGAAGGTGGTTGTGTGTCCTACCAGTACATGAATACAACATCCATTATGGTTTAATGCTCGGCTTGGTTTCACACATGGTGTGGGGAAGGTATGGAATGTATCCTCTTGACCTGCTAGTCCACTTACTGATGGAGACTGCATATGTGTACATGTATTGATGTGTGTTTAGATTCCATACGTGTGCAGTGTCTGATGTTTGAAGGTGACTGTTATCTTAGTACATCATGCTGTTGCAATGCAGCCTCAACATTGCCAACTGTATATGGTGATATGCTCAATGTACAGTAAGCTGTACTTTAGGTATGGACAGATGTTTGGACATGACTACTAAGAGGTGGGCTACTTTGTAGATGAATGATTACTGAGGACAGCTCACGGGTGTGTGACAACCATCCCTACAATAACCTGTGTAACTGCTAAGCTATGGTTCTGTTAATTGAAGTGGAAGACACACAACATAGAATGCAGTAAGGGTGACACTGAAGGCAAACCTCTTGACACCTGTAATAGTAACACCTCCCCTGTGCATATATTGTGCATATATCAGCACAGTTGGCAAAGGAAAGAGTCAGTACTCTTTGTAGCGTGTGCGATAGTGTTGTAACTCTGTAATACCTATCATGAGATAGGCAGGTGTTTGATTCATAGTACTGGCACATGTGTGTGTGTGTGTGTGTGTGTGTGTCCATATATGTCACGCATTGTGGGGAATACATCTCAAATGTTTTTCACTCTACTGAACACTGTGGTAGACATCAGTACAGAGTGAAGGGTAGAAAGAAAGGCATAGGCAGGTGGGTGAATCTCACACATGTCAAGTGTCTGTATGTGTATGACATAGGTGTATATCTTTGTGAATGCCACAGAGTGTGTGTGTGTGTGTGTGTGTGTGTGTGTGTGTGTGTGTGTGTGTGTGTGTGTGTGTGTGTGTGTGTGTGTGTGTGTGTGTGTATGGCTGTCTGGTCCCTGGAGTGAGGCTGTATTTTACCATAGTGAAATGTTAAGGCCCCCTTCCCTCATCCACTCAATGCAACCTAGTATCCCTGTTGATGTCATCAATCTTAGAAGGGCATTCTAACCACCTGTAAACATGTACACCCTGGGGTGAGGCTTGTTGTTACATAGCCGACTGATGAACTTCCCTCCCCACATTCACTCACTGCAATCTAGTATCCCTGCTGATGTCCTCGATCTTAGGCTATTCTGACTACCTGTACATGTGTAATCTCCGTGGCGCATCTTGTAATTACATCGTATTATAATGATGATTTGAACATAGGCAGGGGTTCTCATCCCAACACTGGCAACTGTGTGTGTCAGAGTGTGTGTTGGTGTCTGTGAATCCCTGGGTGTGTTACTGTGTCTGTGAATCCCTGAGCATGTGGGTGTGTTACTGTGTCTGTGAATCCCTGAGTGTGTGGGTGTGTCTGTGTTTGCATCCTGTCATGAGAGTGGGTATTACTGCTTCCCAATGATAAGCCACTTTTTCCACTGGCCTTTACCCTTGTCATCTGCTATACCAATCTTTTACCCCCTTCCTGCTGCAAGGGGACTATACCTGTGATGTCACCTACTATGGATGTGATGGCTCTGAACACAGTAGCTTACTACACAGCTATCATGCTCTTGGATCATGAGATCAGTAAACATAATTGAAACTTGGGAGATTAAAACTGTGATGTGGAAGCTACAAAGTGCATGCAGGTATTGTCATACAGAACTGTGAGTAGCCAACATTTACATATGGGACACTAACCGCAAACACTGACATCCCCCAGCACAAGCAATTACATCTGAAAGAGGAAGGCAGAACATCAAAATCAACATGCAGTTACTGTTGCACATGATGCATACTGTCAAACATACCAAATGCATTCTAAAACTGTAATACATGGTATGTCTGTTGCCTGTCAAACACTACTCAACAATATTAATCTGCAATTGTCTTCCTAGTATGTTCACCCTGTGCATCAGACCATATGAGCATGCCCCTGCACCAATGGTGTTGATGACAGGGATGCGGCACAGGCATCATCATATGCACAGGGTGATAATGTTTGTCAGAGGGCCTAGACTGCACCATTGGATGACATCATGTGTGTAGGTTAGGGCCTTTGATATCACTGGGCGTGTGTGGATGTTATATGTGTGTGTGTGTGTTGAGGTGTCCTACATTTGTTTCTGGTGTGTGTGTGTATGTATGCACAACAGGTCTGGCATGTGGCTGGCCTACACTGGGGTATTATTGACAGCTGCAGAGTGTACAGGGCAGGTTTCACATTTCACGGTGTCCAGCCATGGCCACGTGACCTGCGCCTGCCAGGGGTTGCACAGGGACTACCAGGCAGAGGTCCAGATTGGGTACTGTCTGATGACACATGCCCACTGGAACCGTGTCCCTGTTGGGAAAGTCCAGGACCAAATTCACGTGGCCTGCTGTGTCCTGTTGTGGACAGCACAGCACCATCTGCACTGCTGCTGCTACCGCCACTATGGGAGCGGGCATGTGAAGTAGCATGTTCATGTAGACCTTCAACAGGTGATGTAGCTGGCCTCCATCCAAGTGCCTGATGCCTCAGTCCAACCAGATGTTCCAGCACAGACATTCCACACTCGAGGATTGACATGCCATGGTTAAGGACTTTCACCATGTCATGCAATCATCTATCCAAAACATCTGCAAGATGATGGTGAGCATTTGCAATTGCCTAGATACTGTCCGTTAAAGAACGGACAGCAGCCCTCTGAAGTCTCAAACCTTCTCTGTTGTGCCATTCAGCACATGCCTGTGCTTCCATTACAGCCTGAAACATGCGTCTGGTGACACCAGCTATGTGCTTTGTCTTGCAGGGGCTTGTTGGCAAGTGGTCCTTCTACAAGCAGCACTGGGCACATGCCTATGTGGGATATCACCAGGCTGGGCTCATGGTGTGCAGGGACACCTTCCATAGTCTCCACACTTCCTTGTTCCATGCTACCATCTGCCAACTGTCCTTCCTCTATGGCCACTGGTGATGGGGTATGTGTAGGCAGGAGAACTGTGTGCGAGGATGAGGGGGATACAGGTGGAATGGCAACCAATGGCACAGATTCAACCCCTGACAACCCTGCCTGTGCCTCAATCATACTTACATCATCACTGCTAGAGTCTGTCGGGACACTAACATCAGGTGGACCGCAGGAGGGCAACGCACCTACATCAACACCTATGAGGGGCAGACAAGAACTGTACATTACAAGTTATACAGCACAGCACACACACAACAGACACACACAACAGACACACACAAACACACACAACACACACACACACACACACATGCACGCACACACACACACACAACAGACACACACACAACAGACACACACAAGACACAAACACACACAACAGACACGCACACACACACACACACACACACACACACACACACACACACACACACAACAGACACACACACACACACACACACACAAAACAGGCACACACACACACACACACACAACAGACACATAGACAGACACACAGACAGACACACAGACAGATACATATGCTATGGCACCCAACGGCATGCAACATGCATGTGATATGGCAGATGGCATTCAGCTTAGACAATTATAGTGGTAGTTATCATACATCCCCTAGTTGCACAAAACAGCATGCGTGTGTAATAGCAGAACGCATGCACCTTACATAATTATAGTAGTAGTTAGCATACATCCCTGTGTTGCACCATTTGTGTTAGTAGCTTATGCACCATACCTGCAACACAATGCATGAACTATGTGTTAGAGTATGCGAGCACACTCTAACACTATGCACCATTGCACCGCACTGCCATGTTTTCTGCAACATATCCCACTTGTTAAATGACCATTACTGCCCTGTGTACATCTGACACTGATGCTTTGTGTTGGCCACTGCCCCTATGTGTGAGGAGGACATGTGCAGAAGGGTATGTTGAGTGAATACTATATTTGCCTGAGCCCTAGCTTGCATATCTCCCCCAAAACAGTGCATGTCTGTTCAACATTATTCTGCCTACCCCTGAGCTGAGTCTACAGACAATGTGCATGTGGCTGTACAAATGTTTGACGTGGCTGTCCCTACTTTGCAATGGTGCCACAGACCAGCACAGGTGAACAGTACACCAGCCTGATGTGTGGCATATGACCTTGCCAGTCACATGTAGTATGACATGTCTTCTGCTGACGTGTTAAATGACATGCATACGTGTGTGACACAATTGTGTCCTTTCAAATATACAGTAAGGTAATGGTGTCCCAATGCAGGGACATGTTATACTGACATGGACCTTCAGCTGACGTAATGTTGTCAGTCCACCCTACAAATATGCAGTGACATACTGCACATTGAACTGATGTGCATAGCCATTGCAGGGCATTATGTGGCTTCACTATTGCTACACAGTGGGAGTTACAGATACAGTTTATTGCCATGACTGTGTTCAGATACGATACATATCTAATGTGGAATGTGACCCATGTCACTAAGGTGTATACACACTAAACCCTAATGTGGAATGTGTGACACAGGTCACTGTAGGGTATACAGATGACACCCCTGCACATCTGCAACCATATTACTGATGCCTGGCAACTATGCCCAGACATGGCTAACTTAGCAGTACTCCATGTCCCACATGCCATCTGTGTACCTCACACACATGAGGAGCAATCATGACAGTGATGTCTGACACCAGCAAGGTGAATGATCTGTATCTGTGACCTGATGTGGTTGTATGTGTATGCTGTGCAACACATGTATGTATTTGGATACTGTATAGGTGAATGCTTTCATGTCATGACACACTCAGGATGTCCAAGACATGTTATGTGGTGGTTTTGATGTCATGCCTACACAAGCTGTGCACAGGCCTGTATGATGTTTAGTGTTTCACATCTGCATTATCACCATTACACAAAGGCCATAGTTGTATTGTGTCGAACCAATTTACAACAGGGTGTACACACATGTACATCACTTCTACTGTGTGTGTTGCTTCATGTCTCTGACCACCCTCTATGGCCATGTGTACACATGTTTTGTCCAGTGGTTGAGATGGGCATCTATTTCACATGTCAGTGTTATCCCATATGACATACACCCATAGATGTCATATGCTCCACTGAGGACAGGGTTATGCAGACAAAGGGTGGTATGTTTGGGATGTGAGATATCATGTTTTGTAGGATAGTTGAGCAGTGTTGCAGTCAGCCCACTACATGTCTCGGATGTGTCAGATAGCACATGACATTGTGTGACATTCATAGCAAGGGTATTATCCACAAGGGTGAATCCTGTGGGCTGGTCACACTCATATGCTCTCTGTATAGTACTGTTTGTATTCCCCACATATGTAATGCTGATCTGTAGTACATGTCCCTACAGTGAACCACACCTCCACCATTGTATTCACAGCTGTCCACACATCTGGCAATGACAGTTTGTAAGGTTTAGTGTAGGTGTTTCATATAGTCTTCAATTATTCCACATGGGTAACCACTGTGATGCATTGCAGGTCTGACCAGTGTATATTAACAGGACCACTATACATTATGTGTACGTGTGTTAAATGGCCACATGGCAGATAGCATGCAATTAATATGATCTGTGCATTATCAAGCCAGGTAAATAATAACAATCTCACCTGCAACAGGCTGCTGTTGCTGTGAAATGTCAGAGGTACATAAATAGGAGTGTCACAGCAGTAAGATCATTATCCACACCTGTGTTATAGCTACAGGGTGCAATGTCCAAGTTTGCACATATGCCAGTACAATAGACTGTACTATGGAGTATGCACATCTGTGCATACATAGAGTAGCAGACTATAGTATATGGCATGTGTGCATACATGCCTTGCATATGATGTTACCTTACATATTGTACAGTAACACATGTAACTATATGAAATATAGTTGTGTTATATGTGCGGTAGTGACTTACCAGACAACTCCAGGCTCGGTGGTTGAGAGACACCCACCTCCACAATAACAGCTAAAGCTTGTGGATGGAGTTCTTCAGGTGTCTCCAGGTTGGCCAGTAACTCCTCGGTACATGTGAGTGGGGGCTGGTTGAGTGCCCCCCCCACCTGTTGCACCTGGTTCTCTGGCAATTGCATTAGCATGCTGTTTCGCCCCTCTTATGAGGTCAGTGCAGTGTTTGCACACCTGCTGATAGGTGCGATTGTGGCCGCCAACATCATTTACCCTCCTGCCAAGTTCCTCCCACTGGGCATCCCACTGCTGTGCATCCTGTGGCACATGGCTGAAGAGCGTTACATAGTTGTCGAGGAGGTATGGGATGAGGACCTCATCCTCCAAGTGGGTGTATGGTGGCAGCCTGGCAAACGGCATACCTGGAAGACATAATGATGGAGACAGGTTACAGTAACTCACAGAGAAGTACAGCTGAACATACATGTGTATCACATTTATTAAGATTACAAATATGTCTTTGCAAATCTATATGGCACTAACACCACTGACATGTTTAACTCACACACATTTGACACTTACTGGTGATTTGATGTTATCACCATATATGTGTGTGTCAAGTGATGACATTGCTCATACTTCATGTGGATGTTGTCTTGATGTGGGCGTGCCTGTTTGCCTGTACTGGTGTCTTTACCTATCAGCACATGCCTGGATGTGTTCACATTAATGCAATAGACCTTAATGCTGTGTATATGCCACATATATAGTCATACACAGCCTTAAGGGATGTGACCTGTGACCTGCAGACTTGCTCACAGAAAGTTTTACAGGTATGTGTTTTCCCATGTACATCTACATGGCACTGTACAGCTGTTTAGCATCCTGCCATGTATTACCTGTGTTGCACATGTGAAACACATGGGACAATGGCTATCCTGATGCTATTTGCAGGGTTGGATATCAACTATAGCATGTATGGTCATAGTGAACTTGTAGGCTATATGCCCTGGGCCATTTATGAGCCTAGTCTGAAAAGTTACCTAGCTGTAGCCAACAGACAGGCAAGTTTCAGTGGCCAGTTCAAGCAGTGCCACAGAACTGATCCACAGGGTTACTGATATATTTGTCATGCAGTCATCACACTATGTCACAAAGAGGGGCAATGTGCAGCTTCTCTGGACAGGGATGCATAGTATGGCAGGAGTATGCAAAGTTTATGGGACAGAGATCTGTCAGGCATGTTGTGATCCTTGTACTAGAAAGGTGGATGTCCATGAAGTATGTGTTTATTTGAAATCAGGATGTGTAAGTGTAGCATGTCCAACATCTCTGGGTTGGATATGGATTTATTCAGGGTAGGCATCATGCTACATAGTGGAGCTAGGGATTGGGAAGGGCAGTGTTGTCTGAACATGGCCAATAACCCTGAAAGGAAATATGTGATCTATTATGGGTCACTTGAGTGTTGAGTATGGTTGAATAATGATCTCTATATTCATGAATGGCACCCTGTCATGATTAGGGGTGCCACATACGACTACCTGACTGGTGTGTTGAAGTAACTATCAAAGGAAAGACTACTGTCCAGCTGCATCCCATACACACACAGTTTCCATTATGTTGACCACTGCCTAGGTGGTAGTTCATGGATACATGGTTTTTAACATAGGGGATGACAATGCAATACTTAGCTGTCAGATTGTGGCCATATGTCACACACCACACATCTGACCCACAAAGGCCCTTCTGTATGTTGACTGCAGCACACATTGAGTCAACTATTACTCCTAGTTCATAGTCATTTGCAAACATCACTGGACAGATGCCTTCTGTGTTAGTCTGTGTAGTATAGACAACAAAGTGGGGGATTACCAGGAATTAACCCTGCATTACTGTAGCTGGCACTGGTTTGATGTGTGTGTATTAGTCTGACACCTTCTGTAGTGTTGTTTCTGCCAATAGTCCAGTTGCCAACCACTCCTGTGACATAGGAATATACACCTAGTTTACTGAGTGTAGCTGGAACACAGTATGGGTGATGGTGTCCTAAGTCCTGGCAAGGTCATGATATGCTGTGTGAATCAACCTTACTGTCATCTACATCTGTACTGACTAAATCAAATAAGTTGATCACGGTTCATGGCATTACAGACCAGACTCAGCAGGGTAGTAGTGCACTATTTCCCATTATTAGTGGTGTCTTCCCCTTTGTGGGGTGTGATAACTGTTGCTGTGCACAATTCAGTGTGTACACAGCCTGAAATAAAGCTATGATTGAACATGATGTGTATGTAGAGAGAAAATTGTTCTGACATTTGTGTAGGATACACCCTGGGATGTTGACAGGTCCCATGAAAGCTGTATGTGTGGCTTTAGAGAGTGCAGCTTGTACCTGCATAGTTGTTATTACAGGGGCTCTGTAGTGTACATGGATATATAAATATTTGTACCTGTTGGGGGGGGGGTGAGTGGGTTTAGGTTCTCCAAGACCCTATCTGGATGAACAGGTGCTATTTATGTAGGTGCAGTACTTCCCATGCCATAGTGCTGTGAAGCACAGCAGGTCTTGTTGTTGTCATTACGATTCATGACACAGCTATAGAATGCTCTGTGGTTGGCCTCATAATATGTGGCTGATTAGTTTCACAGTAGCTTTGTGTGGTTTTATATGGTGCATCTGCATCTTACTGAGGCTGACCAGGGATCACCTCCACTCATGTGTGTTCACTCTTGACACAGTTACTACCTTCTGTGGTACACTTTAAGGCAGGGTACCACCAGTCTGCCTCCTTGATTGTGTTTTGTTGAATATTGGTTCTGTTTCAATGGCACAATCACTGCACTTATGTGAGTGCTTAAAGTTCATTTGTATAGGATTCAGCATTTGCACAAGCATTGTCCATCTGCACGGGTGCCATGACAGTCACCACTTCACTCTTAAGAAGCATAACATTGGCTTTGGAGACTGACTATGTGTAGCATACTGTTAGCCCTGTTTGTGTGACTATGGTGATCCAGGTCATTGGGGTTGATGAAATCCAACATGCATTGAGCGCAGGTGATGGTACATGAGGAGTCTTCCCAGTTCATAATGGAATAGTTGAGAGTAGCCATTATTATGGTTTTCTGTCTCAAACCTATTATTCCCCATTACAGCACAATATGACAGTTGGGAATTCTGAGGCATGGTGGGTGATCTGTCGCAAGGTGCAGTTTGTATTCCACTTTGGCACAATGGTAGTTGCTCAGAATAATGCATCTGAAGTTATGCAAGTGCAACTAGTATGGGGGTGTACATATCCTTCAGGAGTATGGACACACCTGTGGCCCATGTGTTCCAATAAAGGATAATGGGCAAGAGGTGAGGTATGTGTTATAACATGGTCATGCAGGTGTGCTCTCCGGAGCATTGAACCATATCTCAGTCACTGCACAGATATATGTTCTCCATGTTAAAGATTGACATAAGTGAGTTCATATTGAGTTTCTGAAATGTATCATTGAATAGCCAGACCCACAGTTTATTGCTTGGCTGTCCCTGTAACAGCAGTGGACTTTCACTTGAACTGTGCATGATGAAGGCATTATAGGGGAAGCATGAGCCCTAGGCAGTATCCAGATTCCCAGGGGTGACAGGTGCAGGCCCTGTTGGGCAAAGCATCATGGTCTGTCAACCATGTTCTCACAGGCAGAGAGATACTGAATACCCTTTGAATTGCACCAGTACATTAGACAATTGTGGAATACAGTCCTTTTGTCCCTGTACTGCAGTATCATTCTGGCCAAGGGCAGAATGCTACCCAGGCCTTGAGACATACCTGCATGGGCTACAAGACCTGACAGTTCCTACATGGGTGTTTCCATGCAGTCCAGGCTACTGCATCACAGGTCCTGCACAACATGGAATATGCCAGAGCCATGTGTATAGTTCAGAAGGTGGTCTGAGTGTATGGGTATGTGGCTAATCATGGCAGGCAGGCAGATGACAGTATGTTTGCCCTCATATAGCTTGGTGTGTAATGTAGTGCTAGAGTTTGCATTCACAAATGAGTACTGTTGGGCATGTTTCCTGCCACATTTTCTGAGGTGTGGCACAATTATGCAAACTATTTCATACAGTTTGTGTATTTTGTTGTCTGTCTATTCCAGCTTGGGAGGTCACTTGCTTGGCCAGAAACAATGAAGCCTCTGTGAATGTGTGTGATTTCAGGCAGTATGTGTGGGTGTCCTTATTGTGTTCTGGTAAGGGTATGTGTTGGTTGTGATGATGAGATGCACGTGTTAACCTACACCTCATTACTGTCCAGTCCAGTCATTGGCTGTAGACTGGACTGCCTTCCAGCTTACCCCTGTAGCTGCATCCCAAACAATGTGTGGGGTGTGGTGTTAGGTGGGTTTGGCAGTGTACATGGCATAGAGATTACATTCCCCCAGGATGGCCACATACAGAAAGATGACATTAGTAAACACCAGTACCTGACTAGTGGGCATGCCTGTATGAGCATTCAGTACTACAAGTACCAAGTACTGTATTTAGTTTACTTATTGCTTATGAAGATGTTTTAGACGGTGATGCTCACATGTAAATATCTGTGTCATGGACGTGACTACACTGGCTATTACAGAAACATAGTAGCTACCTTTAGCAGCAATCCTCCTCTGAGGAGCACATCACATCCTGATAGATGATTACAGATGATGCAAGTGTCTACAGGTCTGTTTCCTTTTCTGGCTATATACTCACATATCCACCAGAACCATGAGCTCTGTTGGGCACAGACACCCACTCACCAAACAGAGTCATGTATCAATAGACTCTGCTGCCACTATCAACATGATCAGGATATAAGCAGATAGTGTAAGCCATCACCTATGAAGCAGCTATTACACATGGGCAGCAGTCTCCTACATCCTGCACTCCTACTGCTGATGTTACACTGGAGTTAAAGATGATATGCAATATCTATGTTTCATTACCAGTACTGTGCACAACCTTACATACAGTATTTGCAAGCAGCTGTTAGGTTGGCAATGAGAGGTTAGGCTACACAAACATGATAGTTCAACCAGTGTGTCTCTACTCTCAAAATCTACTCTATGTAGGTGTGCACATAACCATTTGGCTCATTCCTGTAACAAGGGTCACTACACATTTGCATAACATGTACACATGCACAGCTGCTATTGCTTGCAAAAAATACTAGAGAGGTGGATATTACATGTGTTATGTGCATGGATAGTTACCTAGCTCTTCCAATTATCTTTGCTATCATGCTGCTAAACTGTCAGATGAATACACATCATATGTATCCTGTTATTGAGTATTGCAATTGCCAATAGACATAACTAATGTTTGCATAACATAATAGAAATGCTATGTAAAATGGAATACAGATCTGCCTAAAGTACTGTACATTACACAGTTATTGGCACAATATCCTACAATGCAAACCATATTTGCACAGTAAGCCGACCTTTGACATGTTCATCTTACTTCTACACCCATACATATGTCTACTGTTACAATATATCCACATATACTATCCCCTGTTATAGCACATACTTGTTGGACCAACCCTGACACTGACAGTGGCTGGAAGAGAATTGGTGAGTTCCAAGCCCATATATATCATCTTGTGTGGTGTATGAGGAGTTTTCCTTATGACCTACAGCAGTACACACATAGAATACTACAAGCATTACTACTGCTCAACAATACATCGCTAAAAGATAGCTATTTCCACTATATGCATTGATTACACTGTAATTCTTACAGAACAGGTACTACATACACAGACATACTAAATGTCATACATACCTTCTTAGTAATTGGAGGTGTTATTGACTGGTATATTAATCATTTTCAGTTTATGTTTCAGTATTTTGTACTGTTCTACAGGTAGATACAGATGGTTTGAATGTGTGACAAGGCATCTTTTTATAGTTAGAGATCAGTAATGTGCTATCCTGATTACCAATTGGTGTTCCTAAGTAAATTACATGCACATCAGCTGTGCAGCTACTGCCTTAGCCAATACCATGGCAACAGCGGAGTATAAATGAGTACTCCACTTGGGTGTTGTTCCTTTGCCTTATTTGTGAGGAAGACAGCCTGAAAGTGTTGTTTGAAATCTATTGCAACAGCTGTATGGAGACAAACACTAATATATTGTGTGTAATGCCTAGAGGATTTGGTCTAAATGTGAGTACTGCTGTTATATTTCTGACATTGCCACTTGTGCAGGGTTTGTCTGTACCTAATACTTCTGCATATGTTTCAGTCTGGCCAGGATGTTTGACCAGCTCAAGGCTACATGGCTATGCATATAATGTTAGGGGGTTTACAGTGTGCTTACCAGACATATTTAGTTTGGTGTTAATGTGTATCATACTGTGCCAATAATCAGTAATTGGTAACACTTCCTGGTGTAATTACTTTTCAACCCTCTGAAACGGGATTAGTTCAAACAAACCCTGTAACTTCAGCAGCTGTTCCATTGTATAACAGCAGATATTTCACATAGGGCCATGTTAGTGTGTCTGTGTCCAGGTATGTTAAGGTTTGAGCAGATGTCGTACAGTGGGTGCATAACTGGTTATGGTATGACAGTATGTATTGTTGTAATTAGTTTGGGTGTGGGGAGATGTTGGTGGGTGTACATAGCAGATGCAGGTGTGTAAGAACCGCTTTTATACATCTTCTATATGTGTGTGGGGTTTCTTTCCCTATGTGAACACCTATCCTTTAGTGGACTAATACTATGGTAATTGCAGGCTGATTCATTAAGGCACTGTTAAATGCTTCCTGTATAGCATGCAGGTACTGTTACTCCTTGAATCCTTTTGGAAATACATCGGAATGTAATAACATTTTGCTAAATGAAAGCTGTGTATTTCTGTCATGGATATTTGCAGTCATTGTAGTTGTGTTGGTGACTGTGTCCATAGAACATATTTGTAATAGTGTATTGGCATATACTCTTCATATGTTATGTTCATATTGTTTGGGGGGGCAGTTATACTCAGATATGAAGACTTTAGATGCTGTATACACACACATGTATGTATGTGTGTATATATATATATATATATATATATATATATATATATATATGTGTTGTTGTTTGTCTTTTTCGGCTTTTCCCAGTTAGGGGGTCACCACAGCGGAACTCCGGTCCGCTAATGATTGGCAGTAGATTTTTTTTTATGGTGCCGAGTTGCCAGCCTGATGCCCAACCTTCAGCGAAGGCATGCCCATTCACTCATGTCGTTCAGAGGCCACTCATCCGCGGGGAGGACATGCAGACTCCACACAGAAGGCACTCCAGCTGAGAATCGAACAGGAGAACCTCTTGCTGTGAGGCAACAATGCTACTGCTGTTCCACCGCGGCTTAATGTATATATATATATATATATATATATATATATATATATATATATATATAGATATAGATATAGATATGTATATGTATATAGATATAGATATATAATATATATTATTGCATACGTTTATCTGTACCTCCATAGATTTGTAGATGTTTCTAACCTATCTATATATCTACATATATATGTATATCTCTATATATCGACATGTATCTATGTATCTCCCTCTCTCTCTCTCTATATATATATATATATATACATATATATATATATATATATATATATATATATATATATATATATATATATATATATATATATATATATATGTATATATATATATATATATATATATATATATATATATGTATATATATATGTATATATAGCATACACCTTTCATTGCATACATGGCGGTTTGTCCTATTTCCACACAATCCTCCCTTTTGTGTTTTAACCTGTCTGAATACACAACTGGCATAGGTACATCTCAGTTAGCTTAGTGGTAGGTTACTCTGAGGATGTTGTACATGGCTGCAGGTTCTAATCCTGGAAGTGGTTGTTATTTTACCTCTCAGAGTAGGCACTGGTAGGGAAAGTGTGAATAACGTACATTTAAGCAGTTATAAGCAGGTTTGCCTGTGGACTGCGCGACATTAAGCAAAGGTTAAACCTGTGACGCTCTTATCCATTTAACCATGTTTAAGCGCTGCTTACCATTGCGCAAACCTACGAAACCCACTTGCAACTGCTTAAACATGCTTTAATCCACCTACATCCAACAGCCCTTATTCTGGCCCTCAAAATAAATTAACAGCCCTTGCAGGTCTTGAAATCGGGACCATGAACACCACAGTCACTGACTTTACCACTAAGGCATCTGAGATATGTACATATGTTATGGTGTTTAGAATATACATTTTACTACAGGCATTCCTCACTACTGAAAACAAATGTGACAATCAGTTGGTGTACATATGTATGATACATGTTAATGTTCATATGTTTGTGGAATTAGGTGTTGCAATGTGACATGACAGGGTGTATTATGGATGAGAATGTTTTTTGTTTTCTGTCCTTTTTATATTGTCCCCGTACTCCATGCATACCCCTCCAGTTCACTTATTGAACATCCAACCCAGGCTCTACTTGAGGCATGATTTCATTACTCATCATTCCTCCCCCACCCCAATATCCACATACACAACAACCATCCCTTCTATGGCGAATTAGGTTAATATTAATAGTTTTAATACCAGAGCTGCATGTGTTTTGTGTACACTTCAATTCCTTTGGATTGCTTCTGTGTCACAAAGTGTGTTCATAGATGTTTATATATATGGCTATATATGTAACTGTATATATATATATATATATATATATTTCTTATTAATTTGTAACAGTTATACATATGTAGACTTGTATATGTTGATTCACAAACTACAGTACATTACAATGTACTGTACATATGTACACAAAGTGACTGTCCCATTTGTGGTCAGTACTGTGGAATGCCTATAGTGTAAGGTGTGGTCTAAAGACCTTGAAACATGTATACAGCTCAGATGGTGTAGTGGTAAGTCCCATGACTATAGTGTGCATGGTCCAGGGTTCAACTCCTACGATGATTTAAAAATGTTTTTTACTCCAGAATAAGGCTCGTTTAAGCAGTTGCAAGCATGTTTAAAGGTGTTTGTGTGACATTAAAGCAGCAGTTAAACACAGTTAAACAAACTTTAAACTTATAACCTGTGCATGCAAACATGGCCACATCTGCTAACTACTCAGGATATATACATTTCAGTGAATTAACATCTCACTATGTGCTTACATAACATTACATTCTCTGACTTTACTCTCCAGCACACATGGGTTTATATGGGTGTTTCAAATGTTTATTGTACTGACGAATACTACCTATATATGCAAATTGTGGTTAAGGTATACTTTTTAACGTGATAAACATCCCTGACCTTATTGGGATTTGAACCTCAAATGCACAGATACTATGCAAATGCTGTAACCATTACACTATTGACATTCACGTTGCTTCCACCTATTTCCTATTTAGATAATTTCTATGTGTAAGCTAGGCTAAGCAAAGGGCGGAGGCACCCAAACCTACTGAGCTTCACTTACTCTTGAAATAAAAATGTATAACAAATGAAATGAGAGACTATAAATTACATTTCTAACTACATTAGGCATAGCCCCTCACTGCCACACTTCAAGGGAAACCTTGATGTGTGAATGGGTAACAGAATATACACCCCTGGGATCATATGTCCCAGAACCATACAGCCAGGCGGTGGGGATGCCCCTCCAGTTTTATAGCTGCAAGACCTGTTGGGGAAATTGAATGGTGTTGATTTTTCATGTTAACATGCCCTCTTTAGATCACTAAGTGCCCCTATCACCCCCCACCACCCCAGTCTTCAAAAGCTTCTGGCAACTCTGCCTGGAATCACTTCATTGGCTATGCTTGACAGAGGCTCAGTTACTTCATCAATGGTGCAGAAAAAGCCAACACACTGTAGCTATGCTTCTAATTGCCCTTGAGCAGATAGCCTGCTACCTATCTGTGAACCTCTAAAGTGCAGGCCATCACAGCCATAATATGTGAATAAACAGCACTTTCAGATCACAATATACAGTGAAAAATCACCATGTAGTCAGAAAACAGTTAAGTACAGCAAGAACATACAGAACACTGATACTTAATCACTCCAAAAGCCTATCTTGAAAGCTAGAAGACTTGTATAAGTGTAAGTCTTTCAACTGCTTACCAGTAGGTTACCTACAGAAAAGATGAGAAACAAGCATGGATGGGAAACATGCATGCAACAATACCATACCGGCTTATGTGCCAGCCTTAGGCTTTGGAATACTAGCCAAGGCTATTTGCGCCCCCATGGTGCCTTTTCTAGGAAAGTCTCAAAGGTGAATCCCACCTCCATAAACAGCACAATAGCAGAATCAATGAAGGTTATGCTACTCAACACCAGGGGTTGTGATCACAACATGCACACATTCACAGCACTCCTCAATATGGACAACATCAACATCTGTGCAGTAACTGAGATCTGTTTAAGGCTCCTGAGAGCACACCAGCACTACCAGACTACAACCAATACCACACATTTTGGCCACAGCACATGGACTGACACAGACATGGAGGGGGTGTATCCATATTCATCAGGGATACCTACGCCTCCAGGTTAGTAAGGCAGCATGATACCTCTGAGATCATCCATGTGCAGCTAACATCAGCCACAACTGCAATGCAAACTGTGGCCTGCTACAGATCACCCTCCATGACCCACAACCACCACTCCACCTACCTGGAAACAGTGAAAAACATGACAGTCCTACCACACACCCTGGTATTGGTTGATGTCAACTACCCTACCATTAACTGGGAAACTTACTCAAGTACTCACTTCCAGACCCAGCTTCCTAGAATCACCTCATATGCCCTGTATCAGATGGTAAACTCCCTAACAAGGGGTGGAAACATACTAGAAGTGGTAATCACCAACATGGGCGGCAGGTGCACCACAGCAGAGGTAAACCAGTCACTGGTTAGATCTGACCATGAACTATTCACTGTTTCCACACCCAACCATCTCCCCCACCCACAGAAACCACAGTGTATACCTTTCCTACAGCTAAATTCACACTACTAGAGACCTGGGGGGGGTTTGCAGCCCCCACGCTAAGGGAAAACACTGCTCAAGATACAGCCAGATTTATAAAATGCACTCTATAAGCACCTATAAGTATGTATGGATCATGCCATCACTGGTAAACCAAGACTCACACCTCCTAGACAAGGACACCAGTCTGGTGGACCCCTGCAATAAACAGGCTATACAACAGAAGTAGGACAGTGTTCCAGAAAAAACAGCAAATCCCAAGAAGGGCAGACATCCGTGACCAGTATTAGTAAGAGATGTAGGTCCCTCATGAAATCATCCAAGGCTAACATCAACAGGAAAATAGGCAAGGATTTGAAAGATAACCACAAAGCCTTCTTTGGCTATGTCAAGGATCTAAGTGATACACAAATTTGCACTGTGCAGGTGAAATATAGCACAAAATATACTGACCCTACTGATATTGCCAACATCCTTGCAGATACATTCAGTGCAAACTTCACCCCCTAAAGAGCCCACAACAATACCTGAAAAGTACAGTATCCCAGACATCAGAGACACACAGGTGGAAATGGCCCTCTCAGACAGCAAAACACAGCATCAGTGGTGACAGATGGTGTCCCAGACTGCATTTTGCAAACACTACAAGACAACCTGACCCCCCCCACCTAATTAAACTTTTCAGCCTCAGGCTCTCCACAGGCTGCATGCCCATACAATGGCATGTGGCAACAGCTATTCCACTCCACCAAGGTGGAAACACAACTGACCATGGTAACTACCACCCCATAAGCCTAACTAGCCTGGTCTGCAATGCTATGGAGCGCATCTCATGGCACTCATTAACAAAGACATTGGTAACCTCCAAACATGTGACCCATCCCAGGTCAGTTTGGTTGAGTGCAGTTCATGCCTACTGAACCTGTTTGACGTCTTACAGACAGTCACCAAGACATTAGATAAGGGGAGAGGTGGTTCACACATACTACCTGGACCTCCCCAAGGCTTTTGACACCATTCCCCACTCAGGTATTATTGATAAACTCACCAGCCTGTACATACACCCATACATCACAGGATGGGTTGCCAGCAGGCTTACACACAGACTCCACGTGCTACGACTAGCGGTCTCCAGGTCCAACTCTTAACCAGTCACAACTTGTGTCCCACAGGACTCAGTCCTGGGACCCCTACTGTTTGGCATATACTTCTCAGAGGTGCAGGCAAACACAGGTGCACTACGGCAGACAGTGTTTGGCAATGACTGCGAACTGGGAGCCATAATTAACAGTCCAGCTGACACAGACATCCTTCAAGGGGCCTCACAGAGACCGATACAGGGTGTCGAAGTCATGGCCTCCAGCTAAGTGCCACAAATTGCATGGTCATTCCATTGTGGAATATTAAGATCCCACATATTAACACATAAGTGGCAGCCACTTTAATACAGATGAGGTAATAGGGTATCTGGGGACTAAGGTAGATAGTGATCTCTCCCTTGACAATCATATCTCCAAGGTAGTTAGGACATCCTTCTATGTAGGCCATCTGATTACTAAAGTGTTCCCATCTAGACATACTGAGGTTATAGTGCCCCTTTACTCATCACTCATCAGTCCCATCATAGAGTATAATAACCCATTTGGGGTGTACCTCAGAAGACACTTCCAACAGCTGGTAGGTCCACGAATGTACCTCGCCAAGAGGATTACTGGCCTCAAACATATGTCCTATGCAGCCAGATTGAATAAACTCCTGCTTTACTCAGTGACATCTTATTTACTCAGAGATGATCTCTGCTGGCCAATAAAGCCATGTCGAACTCAGGCTTAATGGATACGCTCTGCCTATGGGAATCCATATCACAGTGAGCCACTTGTTGTAGTGAGCTGAACCTTGCCACAACAATAACTGGAAGATGCTGGAGGGATGGATTCCTATCACAGAAACTCCCCATACTTTGGAACAACATCCCTAATTACATTATACAGAGCCCCTCACTAACACTCTTCAAGAGAAACCTTGAAGAGTGGATGGGGAACAGTAGATACACCCCAGGGATCCCGCCATTGGCTATGCTCCACAGAGGGACAGTTAATGAATCAATGGGGTAGCAAAAGTTGACACATTTTGGTTAGGCTTATGAATGCCCTCAGGCAGTTAGCCAAGTACCTACCTATGAACCTATGAACCTATACATACAATATCAGCACATGCTGATAGCTTAATTTACTGTTCAGGTGTTGACTTACCTTTTGCCAAATAGCAGTTGTGTGTGCAATAGCTGAGGGCTGCCTATGTTGGATGCACACAGTAGACTTCCCATACATGACAATTTCAGGTAATCTTGTGTGTGTGCCATCCATTTTTACTGTGTGTGCAGGTGGAGAAATGTGTCAGTCCCTAGGTGCCTACACTGTCAGTGTGTGCGCTATACGTTCCCTCCTTGCCAAGGCATGGACATACTGGGCATGCCTCCGTCTGCCTACTGGGGCTGGCTCAGGGTGTTCATGGTCTGAGTACCTCTGTGCCTGTGGGGCCCTTGGCAATGGTGGTGGCGGGCTGTGAAGGCCTTCACCATTCTGTCCCTGCTGCAACTGTTTCCAAAGGATCATATTGTGTAGCATGGCACATACTATGAAGATGTGGGCACATGTGCCTGGAGAGTACTGCAAGTCTCCACCAGATATGTCCAAGCAATGTAACCGTGATTTAAGCATCCCAAACACATGCTCTATGATGATTCTGGTTTGTGTGTGTGCCTCATTATGGTGTTCCTGCATGGGCGTGTGTGCATTTCTGATGGGAGTCATCATCCACAGTTCCAGTGCATAGCCAGCATCCCTCACCAGGTGGCCATATGAGATGTCACCCCTGGCAAATACCTGATATAGCTGTGAGGCATGCCAGATGTGGGAGTCGTGATAGCTTCCAGGGCTGCCAGCACACACATCCATGATAATGCCCTGAGCATTGCACACAACCTGGCAGTTGATGGAGGGGTATCCCTTAGGGGTTATGTAGTGCCTACCCTACTCACTGGGTGGAGACTTGATGCGTATGTGCGTGCAGTCTATTGCATCCAGTACCTCCGGGTATTCTGCCACACGGTGGAAGAGACGCATATTGCTGACCAACTCCTCCTGCATTCGGGGGAAGTATATGTGCTCATTGGCATGTGGTAACATGGTATCCAGGAACTGGTGAAGTACCCTGGATGCTGATGCCTGTGAGATCCCCATGATATCCCCAGTTGGCCTTTGAAAGGTACCTGTTGCTAGTATTCTCAGGCTTACACATACCTTTGTATCCACTGGGATGGGTTCCCCTCTGTTTTTTCTGGCTCTGAAGCGTGGCCGGCACAGCTCCACAACTTGCTGTAGGGTGTCCTTGTCCACTCTGTAACACTTTACTATCTCCAGATCATGTAGCCCCTGGTAGGTTACCCTGGGTCTGAACACTCTTCTCCTCCTCTGGTGCCTGAGGTGGTTGTGTGCATCATCCTCCACACCACCTTTAGTCTCCAACACATGCTGGTGGATCAAAGCTATGGCAGCCCCTAACATGTACATACTAAAAGTTCCCTGTCTGTATACACCAATGGTGCAGAGTGTATGGGAATACACAAGTGTGTGTGAGGTGCTTTCACACTTTATAGTATTGTGTTATGGATGCTGCTGATGTCATTTTGTATGTATGAGCAATTCCAGCTGCAGGGTATCTTAATTATGGGTTTTACAATGAGTACTGCAAGTGTGGGGCCTTTACTGTGGAGTTATGCTTGCCTGCCTTGATTAATCTGTTGCCCTTTAATTCTCTTTTAAAGCTGGAACCCCTCCCATTATCAGGCATGCATCCACCTGCTATCTTTCTTGTTTTGTACTTTCCCTACCAGTCATGTGTTGCAAAATGTGTCTTGTAGCTGATATACTGCAAATCTCCTTTGTTCTGCTGTTACACATTACTGTTCTCTTTGCATTACAGCCCCTCCCCTTTCCTGTTCTGCAGGTAGCTGCTTGCCACCTTGTTAGCTGTTATCAGTGACCCACTGTAGGTGCCTAGGTGTTAATTAGTAATTTGTACTCCAATTTCCCTGCTGCAGCATTTCCTTATTTATTTCCTATATCCTTCCTGTTTCAACTCCAGTGCGCGCTGTGCAAACCCATTTACCGGGTTTAAGTGCGTTTTTATCTCCATTCACATGCATAATGAGTTACCTTGTGTACTCTCAACTAAGCAAAGCTATAGCCAGTTCAACACACCCCTATCCTGCAGCTTTGCTTAGCTACGGGTAAACCGGTTTAGCAATGCTCCAATGTGCTTACAGCAAAGGTGACACACCCCTCTCTTGATGTCATCTTTATCTCAAGGGCACACCTCAGTGTTATAACGCTATGCTGTGAGGTGCATCCTTACACCAGTGGGGAATCTGTGATTCACTATTACTCCTCTCATTTGCACTGCATTGCATACTAATTCCTAGCTACCACTCATAACACTGTCACAGCCCCTTAGCAACCCTTGCGCCATGGTGTGGTGTAGCATGCCTGCCATTGACTATTATGGGGAAATCATATGTGTTACATTGCAGTTTTATTCTATAGTTTTCTACTTTCTTTGCGATCCCGTTTGCACGCCACTGCCCTGCACTTCCATGTTGCTATAGTGCGAATATAAATATTAAATGTAAATTTTATATTTTGTACATTTTTTTATGCCAATGGCTATATATTTAGCCATTGGCATATATTAACAATATAATACGTGTGTTTGGTCGGCTGTCATGGCTCCGATTTTATGTTTGCAAAACTGTAAACCGTTTTTTACGGTTTACATTTCTGCATGCTTACACTATGCCTGCACCACTTCCTGGATCGCTACATACCTTCATTTGCATGCTACACTGCTGCACATGGGGTAATTAGCATACAGGGCCTGGGAGCTGTGTGGGCGTAAGGTACGCAGGTAATGCACGTGGGAACAGCTCGTACCTAGATCACTCAGCGCCATATTTGCTGTTGGAATGCGATGCTATGCCTGCACCTGGCGCAAGCTTCATGAATCCTGGGGACTATCTTAACAGACAGTGAAAGCAAAGCATTGAAACACTATTCTAGGCAGGATTTCTGTCCACCAGAACAAGCACATTCTCAGTTAATCAGTTATTACAAGCACACCTTCAGTAGTTTAGAGAATGCAGATTCACTTGCCACATCTTTGGGAGGTGGAAGGAAATGAGAGTATCCAAAAAACTGGTGATGATGACAAGTGCTTAACTGTATTCAGTACATTTTTCATAATGGTACAGTCTTTCCATATTGGCATTTGCAGTTAGGTGTTTTACCCAAGGAATTGATATTTTTCCAAAGTTATGTTTACCACTTGCATTGTAAAAGTGACACCTTTCTCTCTCTCTCTCTCTCTCTATATATATATATATATATATATATTTTTTTTCATTACTTTGTCATGGACATATATGTGTGCCTCATTAAACATGGTAACGTTTTCACCTGAAATCCAAATTATTCATTAATATCATGTATTCAAATGGCATGAAAACATGACATTTGAAGTAGTGATTGAGGCAATCCTTACATCATTTTTGTTTTATAACTGAAACTTATGAATAACATGTCCAGTTGGTGTCTCATTGCTTTGACTAAACTAATTTACTGTTAAGAAAGGCTAAAGTGTGTCATAATCTTCATGACTGATGTGGATTAGGTTTTAATAAACTACCATCTAAATTCTGAATTTTACCATTTATTTTTAAATATTATGGCATATTTTAGTTTTATTAAGACATCCCAACATCCACCAGTGCAGCTTATTCACAACCTTCCAAAGACCACCTATGCTTATATAACGAGATACAAGCACACACTTAGTACTACAATTCGTACAGAACAGCATGTCTGACCTTAACTTACATAAGCAATATGTAAATCAACCTGTAGTTTGGTTAGTAACTGTAAACTTGCCATATTTATCTGATCTGTGATCTGAGTTTGGTAGCAATTGCTTTGGAAAAGTGCAAACTTTTTAAAGTAATCTACAATCTTACAATATTAGCAAGCTATGGAAATTGAATTTAATAGACAACTACTTTCATGGAAATGTGTTTTTTTTTTCAAACTGGCATCAGTTTTACCTGCAATTGTATATTGCTGGTAATGACAGCAGTGGTAACTGAGGGAAAAGGGAATTCTGGGCGTCATTTCTTAAAGCTGAGTGTGCCTGGCAATGTTCTTTACATAGGGAATTTGTGATGTGAAGTCACCGAACATTTCATTGCATACAGGTTTACTGGTGTAATACAGAACAGAAGTTGAGATTATAAAAGCATGTAAGTTTTTTCTTCTCATTTCTGAATCATGGTGTAGAGGTAAGGAGTACAAAAGTTGAGGAGGACACTGATCAGTTGATTTGTGCTCCACTATATTGATATGATGAAATCATTAGGCATGCTGAATTCTGAACAGCAGTAACACAATTTTTTTCCTTATGGTACTGGAGTCATGGTATAAAAAGGAAATTAGGTGTAAGTAATACAGGAATGCTTTCATGTTCTTTGCTGCAGGGGAGATAAGAGTGTTTAATTTAGTATAATCAATGTTAAATTAGGGTTAGTCATACATGTTGCTCCAGGTTAATGTATGATGCACTAGCAGGGGATCAAAATAGAAAAAAGGCTACTTCAGCACTGAGGAGAACCATGTTCTCTTGATGGCTCTTGGGACAAATGGCAAACACCTTTTTGGAAAAGAAGAGCCAAAAGAAGCTGAGAGAGTTTAGGTGTGGAACGAAGAGGTTATTGACATAAATGCTGTTGGTGGTTAGAACTGTACATTGACAAAGTGCAGGAAAAGGGCCAGGAATATGGTAGAATGTGCCAGAGAAAAGGCAAAAAAATACAGATTCCCATAGTAGTAATGTTGAGGGACGTCCTACACTTATCCCCGGAACACTTGAAAAGGCCTACCTTTTCTTCATGGGGGGGGGTGGGGGGCTGATGAGGGTGACACAGGAATAATCAGAGGTGATATGGACACTGGCAACTGCCCACCTCAGCAACATCCACAGACAAGAAATCAGGAAGGTCAGTGTGTGTGCCATAACATATTCACATCAAGATGATGACTGCAGTTTAGCTGATTACATGTAATACATGTCATTTACTTTTAACAGGTGAAGTCTCCATTCTACCAGTCTTGAAAGTGGAGTGTGCGTGCTACGTGTCCTCCACACCTCATTACACAGAATTCAATAATGGACTTCATTGTCTCAGCATTAATATAACAAAATAATTCTTCACAGGATCAGCAGAAGAAAGTAGTAGCTCCACTTTACCAGCATAGATGGAAGATGTCAACAGCAGAATAGCAATTGATGGTGATAATGTTATTATATTCATGAGACAATCTGAGGACAGTGGGCACACAATCACCAGATTTAATGGAGGATTACACACCACTCAGAGGTTACATGACTCTGCAGAAAGTGACACTGGATCATAACGTCAAGTAGATGGGTACATTACACTGCAGATTATACAGGAAGAGAACCCAATCAATTCAAAACCAGTCTCTCCTCAACCACAGGAACACCTTCTAGAGGACGGCATAATCTTAGAGGTAGCAATTTTCACAACAATACCAATGTAAGGGACTACCAAGTGCAGGGACATAGGTTCATAGGTAGGTACTAGGCTATCGGCCCAAGGGCCTACGTAAGCCTAGCCAACAAGGTTTCCTCACTTATGCCACCCAAGAAAGTTATTTTCCTGTGGTCCTGTCGAACAGAGCAACAAAAGTGATCCCCGGGGTGTATTTCCTATTTCCCATCCACTTATCAAGATTTTTTTGAAGAGTGCTAATGAGGAACTTTGCTTGACATAGATGGGTTGCTTGTTCCAGAGTATGGGAAGTCTCTGGGAGAGGAATCTATCCCTCCAGCATGTCCTGTTTATTGTGGTGACAAGTTTTAGGTCCCTAGAGTATGTAGCTCAGAGGGATTGGGATTTCTTTAGGTGTAGCATGTCCATAAGCTCTGGGTTTGACATAGTTTTATATGTTAGGCAGAGATCACCTCGGAGTAGGTGATATGCTTCGGAGTAAAGCTGGAGTTTTTTGAGACGGTCAGTGTAGGGCATCTGTTTGAGGCCAGTAATCCTCTTTGTGAGGTACTTCTGTGGCCTTTCCAGCTGCTGCAGATGTCTTGTGAGGTACATTCCAAAAGGGGCATTGTACTCTATAATGGGTCTAATGAGTGTCGAGTAGAGGGGAACAATGACCTCTTTTTTCCTAGATGAGAACCCTTTTGTGATGAGGTGTGCCATGTAGAAGGATTTCCTGACTACTGTGGAGATGTTATTATCAAAGGAGAGACTACTGTCCACCTGGGTCCCCAGGTCTCTTATCACACATTTGGCTTTAAGTAGACTGCTGCCTATGTGGTAGTTCATGGGTACAGAGTTTTTACCGAAGGGGATGACAATGCACTATTTGGCACTGAGCTTGAGGCCATGGCTCTGACACCAGGCATCCATCTCAGTGAGGCCCTTCTGTAGGATGTCCACATCATTTGGTGACTCATCTATGGTTCCTAGTTTGCAGCCATCTGTGAACTTCATTAGCCAAAGGCGTTCCATGTTAGCCTGTACTTCAGAGAAGTAGATACCAAACAGGAGAGGTCCCAGGACTGAACAATGTGGTACTCCACTTGTCACTGGTTTGAAGTCAGATTTGGAGTCTGCAACTTTTACAGTGTAGGTTCTGTCAGTGAGCCAATTGGCAACCCATCTTGCGACGTAAGGATTTATACCTAGTTTAGTGACTTTAGCTATAATTCCAGAATGGGGGATGGTGTCAAAAGCTTTGGCGAGGTCAAGATAGGTTGTGTGAACCACATTACCCTCATCTATGGTTTTGGTGACTGCCTCAAAGAAGTCAATCAAGTTCAGGAGGCATGATCTGCCTTTCACAAACCCGAACTGGGAGGGGTCCAGAGTTTGGAGGTTATCAATGTCTTTGTTCATGAGTTGCATGATGATATGTTCCATGGTCTTACAGACCAGTCTCATCAGGCTAATATGGTGATAGTTCCCTGGATCAGTGGTGGCTCTCCCTTTGTGGAGTGGAATAACTGTTGTTGTGCACCATTTAATGGGCACAAAGCCTGATGTGAGACTATGATTGAACATGGTGCTTAGGTGGGGAGACAATTTGTTCTGAAGTTCATGTAAAACACAGCCTGGGATGTTGTCTGGTCCCATGGATGCTGTGTGTTTGGCTTTAGAGAGTGCAGCTTTTACTTGCGTAGTTGAGATTACAGGGACTCTGCATTCTTCCTGTATAGATATGGGCCCTTAAGGGGGTGAGAAGGGGGTAAAGTTAGCACTGATCTGCCAGAACTTTGGCAATATCAGTTGGTTCTGTAATTTTCATGCTGTTGTGCTGTAACTCAGAGCAGATCTGGGTGTTGCCATTGAGATTCTTGACATAGCTGTAGAATGCTTTGTGGTTGTCCCTAGAATCAGTGGTGATTTTGTTTTCATAGCTAGCTTTGGAGGATCTTATAAGGGATCTCAGCTTTGCCCAGAGTTAGTTGCACTTAGATAACCTCGGATGCATTATGCTGAGCAACTAGCCTGGAGGTGTGGATATCCTTAATGAATATGGACACATTTCCACCTTCGGTGTTCCAGTCCAGGTTAGGTGGTCGAAAAGTGTGGTATGAGTTATAGCCTGGTAATGTAGGGGTGCTCTCTGTAGCCTTGAACCAGGTCTCAGTCACTGCATAGATATCAATGTTCTCCATTTTAAGGAGTGCCTCGAGGGAGTGTATTTTGAGATTTAGACTTCTAGCATTGAGTAGTATTACCCTCAGTTTTTGCTTACTTATTCCTTTTACGGTGGTGAATTTGTCATTTGAACCTTGCCTAAACAGGCACTATAGGGGGAAGCAAGAGCCTTAGCCATTATCCAGAATCCCAGGGGTGACAGTGCAGGCCATCTCTGGCAAAGCATCGTGGTCTGTCAACCATGTCGTCCCAGGCAGACAGATACTGGATCCCCTTAGAATGACACCAGAAGCTAAGCCAATTGTTGAAGTCAATCAACTTGTTCTTGTACTGCGGTATCATTCTGGGCGATGGCAGGATGCTACTCAGGGCTAGGGTCATACCTTCTTGAGCTACAAGATCGGAAAGCTCTTCCATGTCTTTTTTCATGTAGTCCAGGGAGGTATGTCTCAGGTCATTCACAGCAAAATGGACAATGACCGAGTCATATTTGTACTTGTTGTGGAGTGACCTGAGTGCAGGGCTTATGTGGCGGATCCTGGCACTCGACAGGCAGCTGACAGTAACCTTCTTCTTGTTTAGGCTGGTGAGTGGGACATCAGTGTGTCTGACTATAGAGTCACCTATGACTAGTGTGTTTGGTACGTTGTTTTGCCTTGTGGGCTGTGGTTGAGTGTCACATTGAGTCTGTGGGCTATGTGTCATTTGGGTTGTGTTGGGGGGTAGAGGTTGCTTGTGTTTCTGCTTTGGAGGTCTCTGTTGCTTGAGCAAATTATTATTGAGAGCCTCTGCAAATGTTTTTGTGTTTCTATGTGTGGAATTTGGTGGTGTAGGTTTAGTGGGACTATGTGATGAGTGTGGTGTGGTGCAAGTGTTTACCTTCTCCTCTTGACTGTCAGGTTCAATCTTGGTTGGAGAGAGCTTTACCTCCAGTTTGGTTAGACAAGTGCATCTCTCACAGGCTGTGGTGTTGGGTGGTAGGAGGAGAGGATTGTCTGTGTACATAAGGCAATTGCTACATTGCCCCAAGATGCCCAGATTCATCTGCTAGACAGGGGAGAACACTGGGAGCTGACTCTTATACATTCCTCAATAAAAAAACTACTTTCCTCTAGACAAGTGAGGAAAGTGAGTATAAGAGCTGTTTTTCTCTAAGCAAGTGAGGAAAGTAAGTACAAAAACTGTTTTCCTCTAGGTAAAGAGGAAGGTTGAGTGCTGTAGTAATCTGTAGCTTATTTAGTGCTAGCAACAAATTCTGAACAAGTGCTGAGCACGAATAAGCAAATTCAAGTGCTAAAACTAAGAATCTGTACCTGGATCTTGTAGTAGATAGGCTACCTAGTGCTTATCACTCCCACTGATAGGCTAGAATACTTCCCTCCAACACAGAAAGGTGTGGGGGCAGAGAAGCTTACAAACAGTCCTGGATACAGCAAATCTGTATCTGGACTAGACTAGTTACAGGAATGGTGGGAAACAAGTGCAAACGTGGGCTTTTAAATCAGAAAGTTGAAAGAGATGGAGAAACTGCCAAACGGCCAATAAACTACAATTTCTGGGCCAGAAACCACTCTTGTGGTAGATAAGCTACCTAGTGCTTACCACTCCCACTGATAAGCTAGAAGGATTCGCTCCAACACAGAAAGGCTTTGGGGGCTCAGAAGCTTACAAGCAGTCCTGGATACAGCAAATCTGTATCTGGACTAGACTAGTTACAGGAAAGGTGGGAAACAAGTGCAAATACAGGCTTTTAAACCAGTAAGTTGAAAGAGATGGAAAAACTGCCCAAATGGCCAATAAACTACAATTTCTGGGCCATAAACCACTCTTGTGGTAGATAGGCTACTTAGTGCTTACCACTCCCACTGATAAGATAGAAGGCTTCCCTGCAACACAGATAGGCTTGGTAGGTCCAGAAGTTTACAAACTGTCCTGGATATAGCAAATCTGTATCTGGACTAGACTAGTTACAGGAAAGATGGGAAACAAGTGCAAATGCAGGCTTTTAAACCAGTAAGTTGAAAGAGATGGAAAAACTGCCAAACGGCCAATAAACTACAATTTTTGGGCCAGAAACCACAATTGTGGTAGATAGTCTACCTAGTGCTTACCACTCCCACTTATAAGCTAGAATGCTTCCCTCCAACACAGAAAGGCTTGGGGGGGGCTCAGAAGCTTACAAACAGTCCTAGATACAGCAAATCTGTATCTGGACTAGACTAGTTACAGGAAAGGTGGGAAACAAGCACAAACACGAGCTTTTAAACCAGAAAGTTGAAAGAGATGGAGAAATTGCCAAACGGCCAATAAACTACAATTTCTGGGCCAGAAACCACTCTTGTGGTAGATAAGCTACCTAGTGCTTACCGCTCCCACTGATAAGCTAGAAGGCTTCTCTCCAACATGGAAAGGCTTGGGGGCTCAGAAGCTTACAAACAGTCCTGGATACAGCAAATCTGTCTCTGGACTAGACTAGTTACAGGAAAGGTGGGAAACAAGTGCAAATGCAGGCTGTTAAACCAGAAAGTTGAAAGAGATGGAAAAACTGCCCAAACGGCCAATAAACTACAATTTTCTGGCCAGAAACCACTCTTGTGGTAGATAGGCTACCTAGTGCTTACCATTCCCACTGATAAGCTAGAAGGCTTCCCTCCAACACAGAAAGGCTTTGGGGGCTCAGAAGTTACAAACAGTCCTGGATACAGCAAATCTGTATCTGGACTAGACTAATTATAGAAAAGTGCAAATGCAGGCTTTTAAACTAGAAAGCTGAAAGAGATGGAAAAACGTCCCAAATGGCCAATAAACTACAATTTCTGGGCCAGAAATCACTCTTGTGGTAGTTAGGCTACCTAGTGCTTACCACTCCCACTGATAAGCTAGAAGGCTTCCCTCCAACACAGAAAGGCTTTGGGGGCTCAGAAGCTTACAAACAGTCCTGGTCACAGCAAATCTGTATCTGGACTAGACTAGTTACAGGAAAGGCAGGAAACAAGCTTAGAATTTTTTTTTTGGAAAGTGGAAAGGGAGAAAGGAGAAACAGAAGATAATTCAAAATTAAGGACCTAAGTGGCTTGCCCTTCACAAATGTTCTCTCTGTATTAGGTAGAGTGTGCTAGTGACACTAGATTGGAATAGAGCTGGGATAGAGCTGAACAGATGTGACTGGTAGGAGTGTCTGAAGTCAAAATATGATCTCACTGTACTTGGTTGAGTGAGCAAATCAGACATCCCCAGGAGGAATGTTCAAACACAAATTTACAGGAGGGGCGGGCAATTCCAAAGCCATCAAGATTAATACCAAAAAAAAGAACAGGGAGGGCAGGTGGGAAACTAACTGCAGAGACAGAGCGAGACCACAGTATTCTATGAAACAATTAAATAGAAAAATAAATAATTACAGAGAGACACAGACACAATATTCTATGAAACAATTAAATAGACAGAAAAATGAAATGCAGTACAATCTTTAACACTGCAAGTTTGTACTTAACTGAGATGGTAATGCAGTTGATTGTAGGTATGCAGCAGAAGCCAAACAACTCAGGTATTGAGCAGTAATAAATTCAAAGATGTGACTCACTTATAAATACAGAGAAACCCTCTAGGCTAAGAGTTTAACACTGACTATCAATGAAGTGAAACACAATAGCCCCCACTTACTGCAGAGACAGAGAGAGACCACAGTATTCTATTAAACAATTAAATAGAAAAATAAATAGCTACAGAGAGAAACAGACACAATATTCATTGAAACAATTAAATAGACAAAAAAAATGAAATGAGTACAATCTTTAACACTGCATATTTACAAAGGTGGCAAAGCTACCTCTGGAAATATGAAAAGCTTTGGCTGCCCAGTAGCAAATATGCCTTGATATTGTTCAGGTTCAGTCTGGCTTCCATTTAATAGTACATCTAGATTTTTCTCATGTTTTTGAAAATGTTGATGGATTTCCAAGAAGTTCCTGTAGTCTGTCTTTTTATGTACTATTATAATTTTGTTTTTGTCAGAAAAAGAAATTGCCTATTCTTAACATTCAAATGTTTTGTTGCAGACACAAGACGATTTCTTTTCTTGACAGAATGCAACAGCTACATTTATCTAGTTATACATTTGTCTATTTTTTATAACTTGTTTCTGTCCAGTGGAGCTTTTTTGAGTCTTACCTCAGACTCCCAGTGGGCATGGCCTAAAACTTTTAAAAAATGAAGTTATCACTTTACAGTTAAAAGAAATGTTGATATCTCTAGAACCATCAGTGTTTCTAGAAAACTGTAAATGACAAATTCATCTCAAAATAACCTCTATAGTGGTTGCATTTGTTCAAGTCTAGGTCTGAAACTAGATTTTATAAGCCACAATAACCACAGTAAATATGGACTGTGTAATGTATAAAAAGCTTATGATAGCTTAGTAACCATTCAAGCAACATACATACTACCAGCAGCATTTTCTTCATACAGCTGTGTACTTTCATATCAGGCTAAGCAGCTCTATCTGTGCCACTAGATTTTTGTGATATATCGAGAAATATGAAAATTGCTAGAATGCAAATATAATAGTATACATAATCAGTATCTCTGTCTGCAGTAGGCAGGTGTGAAATATCAATACAGTTGTAATTGACATTGTGAGAGCTTTAAGATGAAATCTTCTAATATCTTGTATGTAATGAAGACTTACCCATAACAGTGCATTGTCTGCAAGTGTGTGAGTCATAGGTGGGGGGGTGTGATGAGGTGTACTCGCTACTTAAGGGTGTACCATACCTCTGCTCAGCAGGTCCAGCAATAGTACATTGAGAAAGGAAGATGGACTCCACTGGCAGTGACTGCGTAGATAAAAGGTCGGAGGCTACAGTGGGAATTAGTGGCTGTACGACAACTATTTAGTTACCTGTGCAGTGCTGAATTCTTGTCTTGTTTATTTTGTGCAATTATTCTATTTATTTAAAAGTATCATAAGTCAAACTGGGTGCAGCTGGGAGGGGGTTACTTAATAATGCACTGATGAAAAACTTGACTTCAAGATTAAACAAATAAAGAAAAAAGTAATTTTAAGGGGAAATCATTACTTAGATATGCATTCTCTACTTTATGCAATCATGCCTTTCATACAGTATGCACATTTGGTATTAGCTGCAGATGGGAAGATAGGATGGGGGGGGGGTTGGCATAATGTTTATGTGTTTACCTGACATGGCCAAAGTGGTGGTCTTTGCTCTCAATCTTATAAAAAAAAAAAAAAAAAAAAAAAGAATAAATGTGTATATTATGGTGGTAAGAAAGAATCATTAGTTGGGGGTTCTTTTGGGCAAGCAAGTAAAAATGGGTCTATGTCAGATGCTCAGATTTTCAGAAACTAGAAAACTGTACAGTCAGGACCATATGACCGAGTTTCAAAAAACTTGAACATCAAAAAAAAAAAAACACAAAACAACACAAAAATCTGCCTTTTTTACATTTTTGCATGGAAGTAAGCCCTTCTTGCACCCCCCCCCCCATATGGGGGTGCCCTGCAGATTATATATACCAACTCTAAGATCACAGTACAGTGAGGAAAAGGGTAAATTTCCCAATCCACACTGTACCGCAATCTCCATTCAAAAGCTTTCAGTTTTCAAAAATGTGATCATATGGTCTCAACCATATGAATTTTGACTGAATACAAACTGGAACAGACCACCACAATAAATGGATAAAACACAAGTCTTTAATTAAACTAAAATCGGACAAGCGCTTTCGCGTGTACAACACGCTTCTTCAGATCCTTAAACAAAACTAAGTTCCGAAAGGCAGTACATATACTCTCTAAAACAGACACACCTCTTCAGTATAGTGTGCAGCTAATTAACAAATAAATAGTTAATTAAACAATCAATCAATTGACCGATCTGTTCTGCAGTACTTAAATCTTCTAGCACTTTGTTCCTCAGCTTAAACATTTTATGTGCTAACTAACACATACTTATCAAAATGTGAAAATAAAATAAAAACATATAAAAATATATAAAAACAACATCAACCTAAAGTGCAGCTTGAGATACTGTCTCAAGCATGAAATATGCATTGACAAAAACAGACATCTCATGAAATGCAATATAAAACGCATCATATATAAAAACGGAATGCATCATAATGACCCATGCATTATCATAAGCATGTGTATGTTGCCAGCAAAGAAACAAAAAAGAAAACAAAAAAGAGGATGAAAATGAAAACGAAAATGACAAACGCATAACAATCCCAACCACAATGCATATAAGCAGTAGCAATACATATATACAGAAAAAACCATGAGTCACCCATCGGCGTACGCAGCAATACCCTCAGAATGATTAGAGTCCACATCCAATAATAACAGAGATCTAACACTAGGTATATCTATAATAACCAATCTGTTCATACTAAAATCATGTTCAGTTCTCACTAAACTATCACTCATAACATTATGTGTTGCATCCAAAACTCCACCGACAATACACAAGAGCTTCTAAAGTTTGCTGTTAACATCAGTTTTCAGCCATCTGCATACCATATTCAATCATTTCCCATAGTCGCCATCTGTGTCAAGCAGCCATAACTAACCATTATTCCAACTCCACGGGATCACCAACTCATGCAACTGCTGGCGCCCTGGCTGAAAAAATGCTGTTATATTACGCTACCTAATACCATATAAAACGTCTAAAAGTGTACATACATTATATGCAGCCATCCAAGCGAAAACAACTACTTCGCTATCTCGTTTCCATCTATAGACACTAAACATCTCTACCAAACTATGTCGCAAAAAGTCGCTAACATATGTCGCAACTACATAGACGTCAACACCACAGTAAAATAAAATATCAAGTAAACATTGATCTTCCAAACCCCCATTGCAAAGGGTCTAAATATCTAGCATCCATATGTCAACCTGAATTTATCCACATTACCAACCATCAAAAAACGAAAAAACATTGGTGTATAAAAAGCACTAGTGAATGGATTAGAATTAGATCTCTGTTATTATTGGATGTGGACTCTAATCATTCTGAGGGTATTGCTGCGTACGCCGATGGGTGACTCATGGTTTTTTCTGTATATATGTATTGCTACTGCTTATATGCATTGTGGTTGGGATTGTTATGCGTTTGTCATTTTCGTTTTCATTTTCATCCTCTTTTTTGTTTTCTTTTTTGTTTCTTTGCTGGCAGCATACACATGCTTATGATAATGCATGGGTCATTATGATGCATTCCGTTTTTATATATGATGCGTTTTATATTGCATTTCATGAGATGTCTGTTTTTGTCAATGCATATTTCATGCTTGAGACAGTATCTCAAGCTGCACTTTAGGTTGATGTTGTTTTATATATATTTTTATATTTTTATTTTATTTTCACATTTTGATAAGTATGTGTTAGTTAGCACATAAAATGTTTAAGCTGAGGAACAAAGTGCTAGAAGATTTAAGTACTGCAGAACAGATCGGTCAATTGATTGATTGTTTAATTAACTATTTATTTGTTAATTAGCTGCACACTATACTGAAGAGGTGTGTCTGTTTTAGAGAGTATATGTACTGCCTTTCGGAACTTAGTTTTGTTTAAGGATCTGAAGAAGCGTGTTGTACACGCGAAAGCGCTTGTCCGATTTTAGTTTAATTAAAGACTTGTGTTTTATCCATTTATTGTGGTGGTCTGTTCCAGTTTGTATTCAGTACGTTTGGGCTTGGCGTTTGAAGCAGACCTTTAGGCAACAGCGTCTCCTTGTTGATACATATGAATTTTGAGTTTCTGAAAGGTCGATCAACTGATAGGAACCCATAAAATATATAGATGTATAAATACGTATATGTGAATGGCACTGTTATATAATAATAAAGAATAAAATAATATTAATTAATGGTTAATATGCTTGAGTAATGTGGGGAGTTTACCTCCCTGGATTGCTGAAGGGATTCTAGTTTCTTCCAAGTGATGCTTTGTACCTGCCATTTGTGATACTTGATTTCTTTTATGTAAAGGTTATGCAGTTACCATATTTGGGTAAGGGCATTTGTATAAGATTTTTGGACTTGCATGATTTTTTCTGCTCATGGCATGATCATTTATTTCAGTAAGGCTATCTAGTGTTGTATGATAAGCAGCTTAAATACACTTTTTATTACTAGATTTATGTTGAGTGTGTCTGAATGATGTTAGGTATAGAAGACTACATGTTTTCACCAGAGTTTTAGAGTTAACTTCCAGTTTCAGTTTGGTTGCTTATCTGTAGATCAGTGTGTATATTGCATCTAGTCAACCACTGTAGTCAGAGAGCACGTGCATATAAGATACTGAGCATGTGCGAGATCAGTGCCATTTTGTATAGTCATTCAGCTTGAATGCTAGCTTGAATGGAGATGCACATGCGAGTGTATTTGAAGTAATGAGTCAGTCAGTAAGCATATGAAGTTTGACGTATATATTCCAGTTACAGCTCTTGATGTGTTTATGTACAATAAATGACTTGAAAGCATACCCAGCCTCAGTGTCTCATTTGAATACACAAGACATGCAACATGGTGTCAGAATAGGATCCAAAGTTGAAGCAGCTCTCAAACCAAGAGGCACATAGTTAGTAGTGGAGTAATATACAGAATTAAACTCAAAAACAGGTCAGTGGTTATTTGAAGGTACTTAAATTCATTTTGAATGATGTTCAGTTGCCAAACATGTGGCATAGCATTCAAAGTGTTCAAAATAATTACAGAGTTATTCGAAATGTCTGAAATACCGATGTTATGATTAAAGTGTTTGAAATAATCTCTGAAGTGTTTAGAATGTATGAAAAGGGTAAAATGTCTGACATTTTTCTCACTGTATCACTTTTTTGCAGTAACTAAGATTTTTTGATGTGTCTGAAGTGTCTGGAGTGTTTGAGGTATTTGCAGTGTTAAAATAAAGCATTTTCAGAAAGACTGTTGTGCACTTGAGCAAACCTACAAGTATCAGGTCTATACTTATGTTTAAAAGCAATCTGTTGTTATGGCAGAGGGATTTCAGAGACCTAAACTGCTGGTGTTTGATGATACTATTGTAGAGAACTGGTGATTGTTTTAGCAAGAATTTATTTTCATACAGGCTGCATTTTCTGATAAATACGTACATACAAGAGCTTTTATACCTCTCAATTTAGCTGGCTCAGAAGCCATTGAGTGAGAATGTTCATTTGTGTATGTGCCTGCTGTGTATGCAGTGGAGGGGGAGAACTGCCATATTGTGATACAGTCTGAAATGCGAGAAGACTCTGAGTGCTTAAAATGTAAATTTAGAGAAATGTGTAACCCTCAAATGAATATTACAATGGAAAGGCAAACATTTTACACAAGAAATCAAAAGCCTGGTGAAACTATTGCAGCATATATTACCAACTTAAGAAATAAAGGATGCAGTGAGAAAGGTTTTGCTTCGAGATAGTGAATTAACATTGAGCAAAGCCACTGAGATTTGCCGAATACATGAGCTTATAGAAAAGCATACAAATATGCTTACAGATGAAAAAAGCATGTTTGCAGTATCTGTTTGTGCAAATGTTGATAGTGTACAGCAGAAATATAAACCAAGAGGTAGTTCCACACACAACCTCATTGCTAATTGTCACAATTGTGGAGGCAGTCATGAACCTAAATGGGAAAATTGTTTAGATTTTTTGTCCGTAGTGTTAAAAATGTAAAAAGTGGAATCATTTCAAAAAGCTTTGCAAGTCTAAATTGTTGCAAACTTATGTTAAAAGAGAGTATCTGAAGAAGCAATCATATAAGATATAGACTGTAGCAAACTCAGAGAGCTGTGAGCAAACTTTCTGTGTTTATTGTGTCTCTGTGATCAGTGAAACAGTTAAAGCAGTAGACTCAGTTGTCAGCAAAGAGTGAAGTATTTTGTACTGTACAAATTAATGAAAAAACTGTAGAGCATAAAATAGACACTAGATCTAAGTGCAATGTTATATCAGCACAAATGTTTGCTAAAGTAAAAGCTGGTGAGAAACTTGATTCAGCAAAGTGTGCAAAACTAGTTGCTTATGGTGGTGAAGAGATTCAGACTGATGGTGCAGTAATTTTTTCATGCCATTCTGCTGGAAACAGCTTTGACTTGCAGGTTTACATAGTCAAAAGACACATGCAATCACCATTAGGCCTCAAAGACAGTCTGAGAATGGAACTGATTTCCTTTAATAAAGAGGTCCACCATGTAAGTCTGAAAAACAACAATAGTTTTATACAGAATATTTTTAGTTAATATGCTGATATTTTCAAGGATGAGCTTGGTAAACTTCCAGTCACATATTCTATGAAGTTAAACCATGAAGTAAGTCCAGTTGTTAGATCAGCATGGAAGATTGCAGAGTAACATAAAAGCAGAACTAGACAAAATGGTAAATTTAGGTGTCCTTACTCCAGTAGCAGAAATGACTGAATAGGTATCCTCCATGGTCGTAGCTCATAAGAAAAGTTCAGATGATATTTCAATATGTATTGATCCACCAGACTTAAAGAAAACACTTAAGCATCCTCATCATCTGATATGTACAGTAGAAGAGGTAGCTGCTCTTATGCCAAATTCCACTGTTTTTTCTGTATTAGATGTAAAAAGTTCCTTTTGGCAAGTTTCACTGGACCACAAGTCGTCATTGTTAATCACTTTCAGTACACCATTTGGTAGATACAGATTTTTAAGAATGCCATTTGGAATTAATTGTGCAGTGAGGTATTTCAATGTGCCATGGAACAAATATTTGCTGGTTATCCATGTGCTATTATAGCAGAGAGCATTATTGTTGGAAGCAGTGGTGAAGACGAACATGATAGAAATCTTAGGAAAGTTCTAGACTGTGCACATGAAGTAAATCTTAAACTGAATCCTCAGAAATGTAAATTCAAACTGAAAAGAAGCTACTTATATGGGACATTTGTTTACCAGTTCTGGCTTACCACCAGATCCATCTAAGCAAGCAGCATTTCTTGAAATGCCAGTTCCAGGGAATGTCACATCTTTACAACATTTTCTAGGTATGGTCAACTATTTAGAAAATTTCTTCCTAGACTTCAGTGAGCTTTCTGCACCATTACTTGAGATGACATGCAAAAATTTACACTAGTCTTGGTTAGAACAACATCAAAGAACATTTGATATACTGAAGAAGAAAATTGCCAGTCCATCCACATTGAGATATTATGATGTTCACAAACCTGTAACTCTTTCAAGTGATGCTTCAAAGTATGGCGTTGGTGCAGCTTGCCTTCAGGAAAGCAAACCAGTAGCCTATGCATCAAGATCCTTAACTCAAACAGAGATGCATTATGCACAAGTAGAGAAAAACACTTTTGGCAGTAGTGTTTACATGCTCAAAGTTCAATGATTATATTTATAACAGACCTATCCAAATAGAGACTGATCACCAACAACTAGTGACAATTTTGAAAAAGCCAATACATACAGCCCCAGCTCAATTGCAACGCATGATGTTAAAATTGCAAAAGTACAAATTCAATATTGTTTACAAAAAGGGCAAATAATTGTACCTTGCTGATATTTTGTCATGCACACCCAAACAAATTGCAGAGCAGCATTAAAATAAAACATCAGAATTAAGGGATGGATGTCAGAAATTTTTCGTCATCATGGCTTGATGAACTGAGAAATCACACAGCTTCAGACCCAATTTGCCAAAAGCTGAAAAACGTTATTAGTCATGGATGGCCAACATGACAAACCAGTTTGCCACATGATATTCAACAGTATTTTCCTTACAGAGATGAGTTACCATGATGAAAGATGGAATCATCATGAAAGGTCCAATAGTGGCAGTTCCTAAAGCATTACAGCAGGAATATATCAAAATCTTGCATTGTGGTCACCCAGGAACTGATTCAGCTAAAAGAAGGACAAGAAGCATAGTATTTTGGCCTTTTATGTCCAAAGATATAGAGAAGGAAACTCTAACATCTTCAGTTTCCAATACCACCAAACTTCAGCTGCACCAAATTCTTGAATGACCATGGTCGACGGTTGCCACAGATATTTTTGAATGGAAAGGTCACTATTACTTAGTGTTAGTAGACTCTTATTCAAACTGGATTGAAATTGACCTACTTCCCAACTTGACGTCCAGTACAGTTATTACAAAATTGAAGAGACATCTGTCTGTCCATCGTAGCCCCCACAAAGTCATGTCTGACAATGGTGCACAGTTTGCAAGACAGCAGTTCAAAAAATTTGCTGAGTCTTGGGACTTTGTCCATATTACCAGTAGTCTTGAGTATCCACAATCCAATGGGTTAGCTGAATGTGCATTTCAGAGTGCAAAACACTTGGAGAAATCCAAGAGAGATGGTACTGATGTTTTCCTTAACTTACTCAATCTCAGAAAGATTCTTCAAGATAACTTGCTTGGTTCACCTTCTCAGAGATTAATGTCAGCAGACTAGAACAACTCTACCAGTAAGTAAACAACTGTAAGTACCAAATGCAAAGAACAACAGAGTGATCAAGGCTCACCTTTTGAGAAAACATCAGTCACAAATGTTGTATTATGATAAGACCAGTAAATCCCTTAGACCATTACTACAAGGAGAAATTGTGAGAATGCAAACATCTAAATGATATGAATGAGTGGGAATCGAGAAGAATATTTGTGAGGAACTAAGATCTTACATCATACAAAAGGAATGGATTTCAGACAGAATTGAAACCATATGTTATCTATCTCCAAACCAGTGATCCAGCAGATTTCCTGTGCAGACTTCTCTAATTGGCAGAGTGACTCTGCACCTGTTCAAATTCAAAAGGACAGTGTGCGTCCGTCAAATAATTTTGATGTAATCCCTGATGTTCCAGTTGTAAAAGACTCCCCATATACTGTATGAAAGAACATCAGATTTAATAAAACAACCAAACTGACTAAGCGCTTTCACCCACAATTGGGCTTCATCAGAGTCTCTGACTCAAAGACTCTGATGAAGCCCAATTGTGGGTGAAAACGCTTAGTCAGTTTGGTTGTTTTATTAAAGTTGATGTTCTTTCCTGCATAAGGATCTGCTTTGTTACTAGTTTGGAGTTTTTCTTTTTTTCCCCTAGATACTGTCCCTGTTGCTAAACCCAGTCAAAGTTTCTATGCTACCCGATGAGGTAGAATTTCCAGACCAAATCTAAAATAACAGCAACTTGGACATGAACTCACTTTTGTTTGTTAAAATGTTGATATATTGTCTAACTTTTAAAATGTCTTTGTTTTCCTATTTACATGTCAAACAAATTAAAGAGGGAGGATGTAGATCAGTGTGCATATTGTACCTAAAAAAACAGTAAACTGTACTAAACAAGGCAAAACAAAAAAACTTAAAGACATTGCAAAACAAAAGCCATTTAATGAAAGGAAACAGCTAACAGCATTAAACAGTAAGCACTTTTGTCCAAAATACAGACTTCATCAGACTCTAAGTTTTTTTTTGTATATTGTACCTAGTCAGCCACTGTAGTCAGAGAGCACATGCATATAAGTTAATGAGCATGTGTGAGATCAGTGCCATTTTGTATAGTCATTCAGTGTGAGTGCTAGCTTGAATGGACATGTATATATGAGTGTGTTTGAAGTAATGAGTCAGTCAGTAAGCATGCAAAGTTATTTATTTAATTAGTTAACTTTTGTTACCCGGGATAATACGACTGGACAACAAGTGTCCATTTTCAGCGGAGGCCGGGAAGAAAAGCTCCACGTAGAACACAAAGAACATTACTTAATGGTAACAGTTATAGGTTACAAAATATAAATGTTAATAAACAATGGACAAACATGTTACATGATGTTTCGAACACAGAGACACAGTTGCAAGTATTAGCTTAAAACTTAGTTACAATGAACAAATATGGCAAAAAGCATATTTACAATTTGTGTGTATAGCATTTTTCATAGCAGAAAACATATGAACAATATTTACAATAAGCATTGGTTGTGGTTGTACACATTATTAGTATTCATCAGAGGCATAAGGAAATAGTATTCCTGTAAACTAGCGAGGTTTCAAGGTGGCCCATTGCAGTTACATAGCTGGTTGGCATGGAGGTATGATTTAAAGAGTTTTTGGAAGGTGGAAGTACAGTTTTGTAACCTTATGTCAGGGGGGGAAGGGTGTTCCAGGTTTCAGCAACTTCATGATGGAAGATAGACTCCCCAGAGCTGTTTTTGCATGGAATATTTTCAATCACGGCCTGGTTGATGGAACTTAATTGTCTTTTTGCATTATAGAATTTTAGAAGGCCAGACAGGGCAGGGTTTTTCTCTGAATAGTATAGTATTTGGTTGATTTGGTGGTATTGTACTAAGTTAGCAAATTCAAGCAGTGTAGTGCATGTAAGGATTGGCAGTGGTGTGAACATGATATGGCATTGGTGGCAAATTTGTCAATTTTTGTCGTAACAGGTGGAAAGTTTGCTAAGGTCAGATTTACTTAGGTTTGTTAGTACTGAGGAAGTGTAGAGTAGTGTTGATAGGAGATGGGTTCTGGCTACACCTGTTCTAGACTCGGAGGTCAGGTATGTTTTGCAGTGATAAAGGGTCCCTAGTTTTTTATGTACTTTGGAGACGGCAATATATGTTTGCTGTATCTTAGTTGTTGGTCAATTGTAAGCCCTAGTAATTTGGCCTCTGGGACTGGGGTGATGAGGGTTTTGTTGGTTGAGAATATAGAGAAGTTGATGGGATCATTAGTCTTAGTTGGGTGGAACAGCATAAGGTGGGCTTTTTTGGGTTGAGAACCAATTATGAGTTATTTCACCAGTTTTCTATCTCTGTGAAGGAATCCTGAGTCATTTGTTGGAGAAGCTGGATATTGGATGCAGAGAAATTAGGGTTGTGTCGTCAGCATATTGCCCTATTTCAGCTTTTGTGGTTGCTAACTGAAGTTGGTTTGTAAAAATATTAAAAAGTAGGTGGCCAAGAATCGAACCCTGAGGTACGCCTAGTGTGACTGGGGGTGAGGAGGATAGGGAGTTGAGCAATTTGACAGATTGCAGGTGGTTGTCAAGGTAACTTTTGAACCAGAGGAGGGTAGGGTTGCCCATGTTAAGCTCGGAGAGGCAGGCTAAGAGTTTGCTGTGGGAAACTGTATCAAATGCTTTGGATAGGTCTAAAAGGATAGCAGAAACTAGTTTGCCTTGGTTCTGGTCTGTGTTTATGGTATTAGTGAAGTTGATTAGGGCAGTGGTGGTGCTATGGGATGGGCGAAAGCCATGCTGGGTTTTGGATAGTAAGTTATTAGAGAGTAGGTGGGTGAGGAGTTGGTGATGGATGCATCATTCTAGAATCTTTGATACGGGTGACAGGATCGTAATGGGTCAGTAGTTTGAGAGGTCGGTAGTCGATCCACCCTTGTGGAGGGGGATGATATATGAGGTTTTCCATAAAGATGGAATGGCGTGTTCAGTGACGGACCTATGTATTAGTAATAAAATGGGGTAGGCTATGGCCTTTGATGCTAGTTGAAGGTACTCAGCGGGGAGATTGTCAGTGGTGAGGGTGGTGGATTTGAGTTTAGATAAGAGTTTTTGGATGGTTGATATTGGTACTGGCTTCAGTGAGAAGGGGGTATTGTTGTTTGTGACCATAGGAAATTGTGGGAGGTTGGTGAGAATTGTATTATTTATAAGTGTAAGTATAGAGGAGGTAAAGTAGTTATTGAAACTGGAGGCTATGTCTAAGTTTGATCCATCTATATTGGGTGGGGGAGTAGTGGTTTATCTGGGCTGTAGAATATTATTCACAGCTGCCCAGAATTTTTGTGGGTTGGTGCTAAGCTTTCCTTGAAGGGAGATATAATGATTTTGTTTGTCAGTCCTAATTTGCTTTTTTGCCATATTTCAGAGTTCAAGGAAGGCTTGCCTAGTTGTGGGTGTTTTGTTTTGGTGCCAGGTTTTCCAGGCTTTATTCTTGTCTTTGAGTAAGGCCCTAGTAGTTTTTTGTAGCCAGGGGGCAGGGTTACTATGGATCATGATTGTTGTAAGTGGGAATAGATGGTTAAGGATGTTCAGAAATGTGGAGTGAAAGTATTCAACTGCCTTGCCTAGTGTAAGGGTTTTGATGAGAGACCAATTACATGATTTTAAGGCATCCAAGAAGTGATCAGTGGGGACGTTTTTGCAGCGACTGGTCTATAGTAGGGAGGGAGAGTAATTAGCTTTACGTTTTTGTCTAAGGATAAAGGTGGGGTTGTGGTTACTTAGAGAATTAGGCAGTGTACCACACTGATGGACAGTATTGTGGTGGTTTGTGAGGATCCATTTTAATATGGATTCCCTTTTTGTGGATTTATTAGTATGGGTGGGTGTTTGTATGCGTTGGGTGAAGTTATATAGGTTAAGGTGGTTATCTGGTGTTGGAGAGTGGATAGAGCTCCGGTCAATGTTGACATCACCTAGCAAGATAATTTATTGGGGAAGGGAGTGGGAAGCCCAGTGGAGTATGGACTCTAGGGGGGTTAGGTTGTTGCCGGGGGCTATGTAAATCCCAAGTATGTTTAGATGTTTGTGTTTATTTAAGAGAAGTTTCACAAATATAGTTTCTGCATTTGTGAAATCTGGGGTTTCTTTTTCTCGGAGCTGGATGTTTAAGTTAGTTATGTAAAGCAGGGTGACACCACCACCTTGTTTGTGAGTTCTGTCAACCCTATGAATGTTATAACTGGGGGGGGGGGTTTATGGAGTTATCCTTAATGTGTGGCTTGAGCCAAGTCTCTGTAATGAGCATTATGTCAGGGTTATATAGAGAAATGGTGGCATGCATTTCTTCTATTTTATTCATAATGCTGCGAATGTTCCAGTTTAGTATTAGTAAGTATGTGGGTTAGTGTTTAAATGGTGGGTTAGGGTCATATGTGTTATTTGTGGCTGAAAAAAATGGCAAGCTGCTGCTTCAAAGTACATATTCCATTTAGAGCTCCTGATGTGTTTATGTACAATAAATGACTTAAACACATACCCAGCCTCAGTGTCTCATTTAAATATACAAGACATGTGACAGCTTATCTGCTTGGTTGTGTGATAAATGTCTAAGGTTAATGTGGGGGACATTTTGGAGCTCTCTTACGGGGTAGTCATTTAAAGTTTTAATATGGTGCTTCTAGCTGTGATTGTGTGTAAGTTTATTAAGGGATTGGGTTCTATTTCAGCTTATGAGCTTGGGTTGATCTAGCTTAATTATGCTTTCCTTGTAGGACATACATTCCTGCAGTTGGTACCAGGGTTGGTTGATGTTATGCTAAGCAAATAGCAAATGATTTATGTGTCAAAGGGGTATTATGTACAATTGCTGTGGTGTGGTATATGGCACAAGGTTCTTATAGTGATTTTGTAATGGCTGTCTATGATAGGTTCTTCTGCTTATGGTCTCTGATAACCTCCTTAGCAGTTATAGTTATGTTATCTCTGGATTTGGTAGTATAGCTGGCTTTCTACTTTTAGTCAAGGAGGAATGGGTACATCCTTGGTGTTTGGGCAGGGTTGCTTGTAGCAGGACAGGAACATGGCATTCCAGAACTCCAACAGCAGCTTAGCAGTTTTTAGTCACTGTGGTATTTTTGTCAGTCATTGTCCTGGGAAGACAGATAGCTTGAGGGGTATACATTTCAGAACCCCACAGCAGTATTGCATCCAAAGATTCAGTGAGAGATGGTTTTGTCTGTTGCAGGAGGCTCAAGGCTTGCTATCTGAATTAGAAACAGTGGGGCCAGCTGAACAGGGCCATAATTCCAAGAAAATGCCATCTCTGAATACAGAAGAGGGTACAGCTGAAGGTCCAGCCTTGGCTAAGATGGCTTGGAAAAAGGCCATCAGAGATTCATCTGGGCAAAAGGTAACCCCTTCTTGCCTGTCTGAAGTATCAATAGAAGCACAAGTTAATGTCTCTATTGGGTCAGTGGGGCTTAGTAATAATGGTAGGGTTCAATCTTCTAAGAAGGACTGTTTAGATGAGTTTATACATTTCTTGCCAGAATACAGGAGGGTTAGGTTGTTTTATTTAGTTATAGAAAGAAACTTTGGTGCCTCTGCAGCTGCAGTTTCTGGAGAAGGGGTAGGTACTGATGCTGGCCAGGTTGCTCACCAATCTTTACCCAGTTTGTATATTGGGTCTGATGAGGTCAGTGGTACAGAGAGGAAGGTCCTTCCTCATCCAGATGAATGTGTTCCTCAACTCCTGTCCTCTATGGCTATTCTCAGTCTTTCAAGTTCCAATTCCATGGGATCTCATATCACATCTCATGTTCCCATCAAGGTCAAAGACAAGATTATCAAAGGAAATTTAACAAAACCTTTGATCTTGTAGACAATGAGGTGATTAAGTGCATCTTGGATGCTAACAACACCTCAAACAATGACTTGATGGCAGCCTTAGCAGTCACTGGGAAGATGGCAGCAGCCAGGACACCAGTTAGGAAGTGGAACACGTTGTCACTGGATTTTGTGTTGCTGACGTGGATGCCCTTCACATACCCAGTACTTGTGTTACATTCAAGGGAGCATACAACACTGTGACCACATGCTGGTGGACATTCCAATTACCATGTACCCCAGGACATGGTTCACATACCTACTGGTCTGATTATAGGGTGTGATGTCTATATTATACTTGGGTTGTGTGTTTGTGTACCTGACTTAACAAATCCTCCCAACTTTTCTTGTCATTGCAGATGTTGTTCTGGCTGTAGCAGCAGTATTTGGTATGACTTGATACTGTCTGTATTATACTAATATCATAGTTGGAGTCAATTATTGCCAACAATCTGTAGGCCTTCATGCAGCTGTTTGGACCAGGATGTGTATGTTATCTGTGATGTCCTATACTTAAATAATGGACAGGAAAGGGCCTAGCAGACAGCCACGATGTACAGAAATGATCACTGGATCTGAGATATCGGTCACTTCAATTATTTCAACAGACTGCGATGCCATGTATGTGATACACTGGTCTACCCAATTGGTGATATAGCTGTTTATGGCCACATATTACAGTGTTGATTGAATACCGCAGTGTGCTTTGATCTGGTCAAATTCCACAGGATAACACTGTTGTCATTATGCATCCCCTCGATGACAACTTTGAGGATATCTATCAGATATAACAGACATGATTTAGCATTAGCAACTCACACAGGTCTGTCTCAAATAGCTGGAATATTATTAATGTCCATTTAGAAGAGGTCCATGATGAAATGTTGGTCTACCTCACAGTTGAGGAGAGTCAGGATGTCTCTATACATGCAAGTAGCAGTTGCTGTCCCCCCGACTCAGATGGATGCATGCTGATATACACCCTTCTATGGGAACCTAGCCCATGTGGAGGGTGGGTTGAAGTGCAGATTCAACTGTATCAGGAAGGTCTATGTCCTCAGTCATGCCATACATGATCTGTGCTGTTGTCACAGCTTAGTGATTCCGTGTGATAGGCCTGAATGAAGGTAAGCCTATCATCATCTGGCCTAGTGTTTTGACATAATCCCCTATGCAGGTATCACTGAGAAACCCTCCCAGCTGGAGATTAAAACCTACGTCATTAGATGGGTAACCAATTGGTTCACTGACAGAATACATACTGCGAAAGTTGGTGAATCAATCTGTGCCAGTAGAGCTGTCGCCACTGGCAAGCCCCAGGCATCTGTGCTTGGCCTTCACTGTTTGGAATCTATTTCTCTACAGTTCAGGCTAAAGTGTATGGCCTTTGGCTTACCAAGTTTGCTGATTCTTGCATATTAAGTGCTATCAGTGAGTCTACCAATGATGATAACATAGTCCAGGAGGAGGTAACAGACAAATGATTGGTGACAAATGCACACAATGTACAAATAAATGCAGATATGTGTCCTTTTTATGTTGTCCATCTGAATAGTGGAATTCCATGTTAATCACAACACTGTCAATAGTCCTGGTATGCTGAAATTCAGTGATGCAAGCATTGGGAAAACATGTGGATGGCAATTTGAACTTTGAACATCAAGTGTCCACACTGGTATTGAAAGCCTATGTTGTGCACTTCATAAGTCATGCCATCATATTCATATCTTAGGATTTTATGACAGCAATGTACTCAAACCTCATCAGAACACTATTAGAGTATAATGCTCTCTTTTGCATGTAGTTTTCAGACACATACAGCAGCTTGAGACAGCACAGGGCTTTCTAATCAGGAGAACACAGGGTCTACAAACCATGCCATGATGTATGTGGATAGATTCAAAGCCATGTCACTGTAATCTGTCTCAGATAGAATGAGGTGACATCTGCCTCACCTCCAGGACATGCCCTGGTGGGAGTACTGCATATCCACAAATCTGAAATAGCTGATGACATCAGCAGTGCCTGTTGAGGACAATATTTATTTATTTTACATTTGTTTTCCGGAAAAATCCTTCTGGACAAAATCATCTTTTTCAGTGGAGGCCCGGGGAGAAAAAGTCCACCAATAATAACTATGGAAGTACAATAAAGACAATAAATACACACATGACAAAGATACAGAGTGTTCCTATAGAGTTATACAATATAGTAATGAAGAAATGGGTACATATTAAATAACAGTATGTCCTAATGCTAATAACAGTCCCTGGGATTCAATAAACTCCATGCAAGAATATTGTTATTCCTGCACGGAGTGGTTTATGTCTGTGTAGCACAGCAGCATGCCTTGAATATTCATGAAGGCATGTTGTTGTTTAACCTACATGGACATGAACCATGAATGAGTGCAGGGGGTGTGTTTAAATAGTGCAAGGACATTAAGCATGGCCCCTGCACTTAGAAAGTGCTGTACGACACTTTATAATCATAATCCGGCATAATATTAGATAATTTCTCTAATATTATGCCAGTATTTCAGTGTCTGCAGACACTGAAATGAAATACATATGGCAGCAGGAAAGCAATGCAGGAGGTGTATGACAGGTTCTTTGATACCCCCCCCCCGCATTTTAAAAGTATCGTACAACACCTCATAACATACTAAAGCAGGAAATGTGTACATAAGCACAAATTATGAGGGATAAAGCCCTAACAAGGGACACATCATACATATTGCCCACACAAACTTAGAAAGTTGATAGAAAACAGGTCATGCATTAGCATGAATTATGGAAGGATAGAAGCCTGAAAGCAAATGTATGCTAATATTCCCTGACAGGTCCATGTGGACAAAGGCCCAAATAATGGGGGGACTAAACACTAAAAATAACGACAATTCTGAAATATAATATTTCCCTCACACACTTAGAAAGTTGATAGAAAACAGGATATGTATTAGCATGAATCTATGATACAAGCCAAATGTATGCCATTATTTCCTGACTGCAGTCCTCAGTGACTTGTCAGAACACCACGATACTCACTATATAACATAATAATATAATAATATTATATTTTTTCTAGGCTAAGGAATGTTTAACTGTAGCTAAGCAGGTGTGCGCGTTATGGTCCTCCGCTTACCATAGCTTAAACAACTCAAAGGAGATAAATACAAATATACATCTGAAATTCCCAAACCAAGATAGTGTAGTGGTTAGAGTCCTTGCTTTACATGCAGGTATTCATGGTTCAAGTACCAAAGCTGACTAGTTATTTTTATATGGGAAAGCAGTGTTAACATTATTTTTTAAACTTAAATTATGTAGTAACTGTTTTTTTTGTCATCCAGGGTAGTGTAGATGGTGTAAAATGGAAGTGTGAGTGCATATAACATGTAAAACCACTCATGTATACACAAGTGTCCCATACAGTATAGTCACACCCCTTTGCCAATGTAAGGAAAGCACATAGAAGGATGTGATGTAAAGTAAATCATATACACTTAATAAATGAAGTCAGTATTCTGATATATTTAAAAAATTAAAAGTGAGCAATGGTTAGCAATGCCCAGCTATACTTAGCAGGTGTAACCATTGCTAACATGTGAATGCTAAGCAGCAGGTAGCTCAGCTAAGCAGATTATCCCACTGTTAAACAGTGCTCAACAACTTCTCCTTTAAGCAATGTTAAAACCAGCTCAGTGGGTTTGCGAACTGCTTAGCAGAGCTTCACCTTTTCTAAATGGTCCAATGACAGCAAAGAGCGGGAATATCATACTATTTAAATGGCACAGGCAGTAATACAGCCATAATCTGTTATAGTCCATCGGTGCAGATACAATGGCTGGCGTAGAAGAGGGAATGAGCTTTCGGGTGCAATGCTGGAGCATTCAGGAATCCAGGGTCATGGCTGGACTCCTAGTTAAAAACCATGAGAAGACTCTGCTGCAGGGCGAGTACCAGGGCTCCCAATAGAAAGCGGAGGCCTGGGACCATCTTGCATGTAACTTCACCAGCACTACTGGTATCCCACGGACTGGTGAGCAGGTACGGCACCACTATGCTGACCTAACTCATAGGATGGGGGTGCTCTTGGACCAGTGGATATAAGATGGATGGGCCAAGAATGCTTCAGTGGTGTGTAAGTATCACTATCAAGTAGTTTGTAGCAAATACTAGCCTGAGAATGTGATAGACAGATATGCATAATGTGTGTTTTTCTCCCCTTCCGCTGCAGCAGAGAGGGCTGTGAACATCGACGCCCACAGCGACAGACTGCTGAGGCTGCACTGACAGGCTGGTGAGTACAAATCTATTTTGCAGTATATTGTTAAACTAGCTGAGAAGGAGTGCATTGCTTACTGCTAGTAGGTATACAGTTACTGTGTGAACTGAATAAGTAAAAAAAGTTTGACTGATGAATATTGAAGTAGAATAAAGACCCTTAAAAAACTGTTGTGTTTATTCTGGTATGTTGTAGACATATATAGAATGTATACAGGTACTTCACAGCAAATATGGCTGTGACAGCATACATTAACTGAGGTTCATCTGTGAACAAGCTGTTAGGAGAAGCTGCAGATGGTGTAGCTATAAAACAAGATATAAATGAAATGGTAAATATATACTGCACTAAGCTCTGAACCCTGAATAGTAATATGCAAAGTATCAATGTATGTTCCATGCAGCGTTGCCTTGTGTTAACCTTTGCTTTCCAGGTTGTAGTAATCCAAAGGAGTAATGCACAGTACAATAACTATCTGTCATGCATGCATCACAGGATTACACGTTTAGACTGTCTAACCAAGAGACTATTCAGAAGAAACCAGTGAAACACAAAACAGCAGTTTGCCAGTAGTTTAGTGTGATGAGAAATAGCTTAGTTGTTAATTTTGCACACCCTGACATGGTTTGAATCCAGGGAGTGGTACTAAGATATGTGATATATCTACACACAAGGAATCAGGAATAAATGTAAAAACAGTCAGGTAGTGTTAACAGATATTTTCCCCACAGGTTTTACAGGTAAGTAAATGTTGCCAGTAGCTGTAAGAAGGGTATATTAATAAACTGTGTACAACTGTTCAATTGCCCCACCCCATGCCTGCAATGACAGCATGATAAGCACATACAATATGCACTCTTCCAAAATCATACCTCTCAACATTATAGATATTCATTGAATGTTCAGATATTTGTCTCAGATATTTGATCCATTGTACATGAAGTAGTGGAGTCATGGCAAATCAGTGGCAAACCATTATAGACTGAAGTTAAAAGATAATGATAGACATACAAGTGTCAGATGTGATATCCATCAGAAAAGCCATGCAAATGCAAAACCTTTTATTTTATCAAGTTTCTAAGTTTGTAAGACCAATATTTAAAAAATGTCCATATTTATGGGCCTTTGTCCCACACTTATGTATGGCTTTGTCCAGATGTCATGCTCTAAGAGGTTGAAAGGTATGTTCCTGATACATGTCTCTCAAGTGTGACGCTGTCATGGCTAGTGGTCACTGCTGCAAATAATCCTGGACAAAAATAGGAAACCAGTTGACATATGCCAGTAGAACACTCACATAACAGCAGTTCATGGTACCCCTCCTGTGCCAGATATGTAACAATGACATGCATGAGTTCCCTCTAGTCATGTACCCAGAGTTGTCACAGTTTGTCTCATACTATTTGAGACTGACAGTTTAATAGGCATGTTTGTACTACAGAAGCTATGGCCATAGGTAGATGTAAAGTGAGGGCAGATCCATAGAGTATTGAGCAGTACTATTGTGGAAAATAGAAGCATAAACAGTAGTTAATGGATTTTCTGTCTCATCCCCCTATCTGCATCAATAATTATTACTCATATACTATGGGTATGTTGTGCTCCAACCCTAATATTGGGACTTGTGTTATATTAGTGTTAATATATTTGATTGCTTCCATGTTAACATACCTTGTTTAAATACCATTGTTGGTGGCCTGTTGCTGTCAATGTTACTGGCATGCTGCTATGATGCATACTGTTGCTCCATTTATGCATGTGTTCTGTTTACTATGCAACTCTTTCAAATCTGTTTTATGGGCTTAATTGGAACACCCATGCATGCTATTATAACTAATCTTGAAATGTGTTGTTCATGACTAACCAACATATTTTGTAAAACCTCAACACCATAACGTGTTTGAGAAGGCAGATCCCAGTGGATCAGCCTGTCCCATCTCATCTGGCAGTGGCTCTGGGCCCCAGCACATCTGGGATCCAACCCAGATCTCCATTGTCTGCTGGTCCTGCACCACCTTTGGGAGGAACCACCACAGGGAATGGGATCCACCCCCCTGGGAGTGAGTGCAAACAGGAGGCTATCACCCACAGTAAGATCTGGGGTGTGGTGAGTAGCACACTTTGATCTGAGTTTAGAGAGCAGCTGTGCCAGATTGAGGGCTGCCTGGCACACCTCAAGGGGCAGGCTGTCCCTCCTGTCCAGCCCCCAGCACAGCCACCTTTAGGGCCATGAAGGTGCAGTGATGACTGCCCATGGGTGGGGATCTCAGTCCCACTGTAACCATATGGGGGCCCATCGACTTTGGATTCCCAACCACCCTCCCCATCAAATGTGTTTACCCCCTCATGTGTCATATATTGCCACTGTCTGCTGTCTTGTCTGTCTTGTCTGTCTCCCTACCCAGCCTACCAACCCAGATGTAACTACAATCCTTCCCCAACATCCCACTCTCACCTTAAAAAAAGAAAATGGCATCTGTCCCCCAAAATATATTGCCCCATACATAGTTGCCCATTTCACACGTGTCCACTGGACACATGTAATCCAGTGTAATTGGCTTGACAACACATTTCTATTGTCCTTACCTATCTCTCTGGGGTTTCTGTGTCCAAATTCACCTCCAAATTCTGTAAACATGCACAGCTGTTGCTGTATAAAAAATGGACAACTATGGACCTTCTCTACACCTGTCCTGCACATCCCTAGCTATCTTTCATATTGTGTTTCCTCTATGTGCCCCTTTTTCACCACTTTCCTATCACCCCTTTTTCTTTTCTTTTAAAGAAATTAGTTCAGGTGTAGATGGGAGTAAGTGGGAATAAGCGAGTTTGCGCGTTGAAAAGTGAAGCCAACATAGATTAAGCATCTGTATAGTTAACGGTGTGTTGGCATTGCTTAGTGCTGCATAAACACACTTAAAGCCACGTAAAACTGCATTAATTACTGTCTCCATCATCCACTGTTCTGACTAACAACAAAATAAACAGCCCTGCCAAGTCTCAAACCAAGGACTTTGTAGACCATAGCCAGAGCAATGTACCACTACACCATTTGAGATGTAGAAAATTAAGATGCTTTTTTAAACATATCATGCAGAACAGTCATTCACCAGTAGGGGAAAGATTCTGTAGAATCATTCAGGTTTCATATATAAATATATATGTATATATATATATATATATATATATATATATATATATATATATATATATACACACACACACACACACACACACACACACACACACACACACACACACACACACACACACACACACACACACACACGTATGTATGTATGGAGATGTATATAGATGGAAAAATATATACATAATATAGAGATACAGATACATATATATATATATATATATATATATATATATATATATATATATATATATATATATATATATATATATATATATATATATATATATATATATATATATATATATATATATGTGTGTGTGTGCTCATGACATGTAGTGAAGTTATACCTCAGAACCATACCTCTCAATCTCTTAGTGCAAGAAATCTTGCCAAAGGCTGTCAAAATAGGGGGGCAATCGGCCAAAACTAGGGACATATTTTAAATATTTGCTCTTATAAATGTAGGATGTATGCTGAAAAAAGCATACATGTTCTAAAGGATGTGAGTTCTAAAACTGAAATGCATGTCATCATTTACTGACAGAAATCCTCAGATCATCACAGTGATTTTACAGAGAATTAAAAATAATGAATATTTGGAGCAGACAAGAAATATGAGCAATAAATCTGGATATTCTGAAACAATCCTGCCAGTTGAGAGGTACGCTCAGAACCTCTTAGTGCAATGAATCTGTACCAAGCCTGACAAAGTGGGTGGAAAAAGCCATAAAATTATTATCTGAAATACTGGAGTAGATAAGCCAACACAGTTGCTGCAGTAACACCCTCCTGTCTGTCCTAACATATATTGAGCGTATAACTCTCAAGTCTACCTCATTATGAGGAACTTACCTAATTTAGGGTCTTAAAAAGTTCATGTTCCTTGAAGTTCCACAATGAAAGGATCTGTCACATATTCAGTGTTAGGATTTTTTTAACTGACATCCATGGTAAATAGAAATTAATCATATTAATTCATTTAAAGATCTGTTTTATAAGTAAAACCAGCATATTTTGACAAACCTATGACCTTCCTAGTTAATGTTGTTGGCAAGCTATTAGTAGGTGTTCCACATTTTGCCCATTTGTTCCACATTGTGAGGGCTAGTGTTTCTCATTTTGGAGATGGAAGGTTGGGAGCTATGTTTGACTGAACTAGCACAAGTCCAACACTCAATTACTTCTCACTAGTTAGTGACTTAAATCCTGAAATCATCCCACTGATGTGTTAGAAATATTCAACTCATATGGGGGCCAGGCAGCAGTACATCCTACAAATATCTTGACATAAACAAACATCACATTAGGGAAACTACACTGAGCTGCTAAGCATGTCACCAAGCACTATCCAAACTACAGTCAGACTGACACAACACTAACCCAAATCTGCTATGGGGAATTACACATGCATTTGTAAATATATCAGGCACTACAGGGATGTCACAGCACTGAAAAGCAGACACCAGTGTGAAAGTACATGCCAACAACCAATTTCACCACAGTCACAGTGACATACCGGTAAGCCAAATGAACAGTAGAGTATAAGGACTGTGTGATCAAAACTTCCTACATATACTGGCCAATTCACAGTGTAGTATGATGCCTGACCATGGTATGGGACATGTCTTAGTTTTCCCCTACAAACAAATACAGCCAGTAGACCATCAAAAACTGGAGCAGCATGCACAGTCAGATAGAAAAGGAGCCATAACACTTACATCTACCCCCTCCCTACACAGGCCAAATAACATTTACACACTATACTGCTACACAGTCCTGACATTCTGTCAACAATCACCAGAAATACACAGATCTCTCAGCTGTACAGAGTCCCACAGAATGTCCAGGCTTTGTCCTCATATATAAGGTCTCTTCCACATAACATGCCTGCTATTCTGATATATCACTGGGATGGTATCTGGAATGAAGGCACTAAATGATATACCATACCTATCAAACTCTTACTGCATGACAGCTGGACAAAGCCTGGCATACTTGAGGGACACAGGGCCAAAAACAGGGGCATATGTGAAATATTGCTGTTATAAACTGAGACAGTTGCTGGTGTAACAGGTTTTGATGTAACATATCTTATCTGAGGGATATGAAGTCAGAAACACAAATGGATGATGCCATTTACTGAATGCAGTCCCCAGTGTATGCTACTGATTTTCCAAAGACAAAAATGTCTGAGGAACACACCAAACATAAGAGTCCAAACTCTGGCCATTCTGTGGATAACCCTACAGTTAAGAGTTATGTCAAAATCATGTAGAAAAGCCATCTCCACACAAATCCTGTTAAACTAGCATTAATTCAACTGTATAACAGCAACACTTACATTCTGTCCCTAAGTCTGAAACATTATTTCCCAGTTTGTTTGGCAGTCTCCTCAGTTTTCATTGTAAGAGGTATTTCCAACTACCCTCTGTGATGCTGTTGTTGACACACCTCCATGAAGTTCTCCTCACAGGCAAGAGAAAGGGGCATGCCATTGTCCATTGGCTATATGAATAACAACACAGCTGTTCTGCATGCAATTAGCAAGTGGGGGACACCAATTGGTGCACAGGCCATCAGCTGCTCATGAGCATTACCTACAAAAGGCAAGCTGCTGCCTATGCAAAACGGATGTATACCATGCATCTTGGAAAGAGAGAGAGAGACAGACAGACAGACAGGCAGATGAACAAACAACACAAACCAGAATCAAACCAACTATACTTGGAAAAAAAAGTATGTCAAACAAGTAAGCATGTGATGGAATACAGTAGGGGGTATGTAATAATGGGAAATAGGAAGTTCAACAAATATGTCTCAACAAGTCTTGATGTGCTGATATATTGCTGATCAGAACCTATGGCCATAGCATCTGGGTCTGTCTGCAGTGACATAGATCACAGCTCAGACCCCTGAGTCACCCCAGGAAAGGATGGCTCACATATGACTACTACTGTAGTGTGTGTTGAACAATGCTGACTGCGACACTGCTAGGCCAGCTACTGGGATGTCGTAGCTATCCATATGTTAATTGTGAATACAACTATGATATACATGTTTGTCTTAGAAATGTGAGAGACATATACAGGGTATTTGCATCGTAAACTACTGTTGCAGATGTGTGTGTTGAACTGCATGTGATATAGTGAGCTCATACCATTCAACTGTTCAGTGTTATGCACACTGACCATATGTGTGCCTCATATTTGCAGTCATTTACTCATAGAGTTGTGTTATGTCTGGCAAATCATTGGCAACTTGTGAAGACTGACATGACAACATCTGCTTCTCTTTCTTTTGGCTGTTCCTGTTAGGGGTCATCACATGGATCATCTGTCTCCATTTCTTCCTGTCTTCTGCATCTTCATCTGTCACACCAACCACCTGCATGTCCTCTCTCACCACATCCAGAAGACTTATCTTAGGCCTTCCTCTTTTCCTCTTACCTGTCAGCTTCATCCTTACCATCCTTTTGCCAATATACTCAGCATCCCTCCTCAGCACATGTCCTAACCAAGATAATTCCGCCTCACGGACTTTGTCTTCAAACTGCCCAAACTAGATTGACCCTCTAATATACATATTCCTAATCCTGTCCACCCTTGTCACACCCAGTGCAAATCTTAACATATTTAACTTTGCCACATCTAGCTCTGACTCCTGCCTGTTTGTCAGTGCCACTATCTCCAACCCATATAACATAGCTGGTCTCTTGTAGACCTTCCCTTACACTCTTAATGGTATTTGTCTATGACAAATCAATCCTGACACTCTTCCCCATCCTCCCCATCCTGCCTGTACTCTCTTCTTCACCTCGCTCCACACTCATCATTACTTGGAACTGTTGATCCCAACTATTTAAACTCATCCACCTTTCCAAACTCTACTCCCTGCATCCTCACCATTACTCTATTTTGCATCCCATTCACACACATATATTCTCTCTTAGTCCTGCTGACCTTTATTCCTCCCCTCTCTAAAGCATATCTCAAACTCTCCAGGGTTTCCTCAACCTGTTCCCTACTCTCACTACAGATAACAATGTCATCTGCAAACATCACAGTCAACAAGGACTCCTGACTGATCTTGTCTGTCAACCTGTCTATCACCACTGCAAATAAGCAAGGGCTCAGAGCTTATCCCTGATGTAATCCCACCTCTACTGTAAACACATCTGTCACTCCCACTGCAGATCTCACCACTGTCACACTATCCTTGTATACATATCCTGTAGCAATCTTCCATATTTCTTCGCCACTCTTGACTTCCTCATACAATACCTCAACTCCTCTCTAGACACCCTGTCATATGCTTTCTCTAAGTCCACAAAGATACAATGCAACACCTTCTGATCTTCTCTGTACTTCTCCAGCAACACTCTCAGAGCAAACATTGCATCTCTAGTGCTCTTTCCGGGCATGAAACCATACTGCTGATCACTAATCATCACCTCCCTTCTTAACTTAGTTTCCACTACTCTTTACCATAACTTCATTCTATGACTGATATTATTCCTCTATAGTTACTACATCTCTGCACATCACCCTTATTCTTATAATCTGTACCCAAACACTTTTTCTCCACTCCTCATGCATCCTCTCACTTTCCAAGATTTCGTTAAACAATCTGGTTAAAAACTCCACTGCCATTTCACCTAAACACCTCTATGCTTCCACAGGTATGTCATCTGGAACAATAGCCTTTCCATTCTTTATTTTCTTCATAGCTATCCTTACTTCCTCCTTGCTGATCAGTTGCACTTTCTGATTCACCATACCCACATCATCCATTATTCTCTCTCTCTCTCTCTCTCATTCTCTTCATTCATCAGCCCCTCAAATTACTCTTTCCATCTGCTCAACACACTCTCCTTGCTTGTGAATATGTTTCCCTCATTATCCTTTATCACCCTTAACTACTGCACATCTTTACTAGCTCGGTCCCTCTGTCTAACCAATCGGTACAGGTCCTTTTCTCCATCTTTAGTGTCCAACCTTTCACACAATTCTTCATATGCCTCATCCTTAGCCTTCACCACCTCTCTCTTTGCCATGCACCTCATCTCCTTATACTCCTGTCTACTTTCTTCATCTCTCTGACAATCCCACTTCTTCTTCACCAACCACTTTCTCTGTATACTCACCTGTACTTCCTCATTCCAACAGCAGGTCTCCTTGTCCTCCTTCCTCTGTCCAGATGTCACACCAAGCACCTTTCTAGTAATCTCCCTTACTACCTCTGCTATAGTCCTCCAGATATTCGGTAACTTCACTGCCACCCAGTGCCTGTCTTAACTCTTCCCTGAACTCAACTTCACAATCCCTCCTTTTTCAGTTCCCACCATTTGTTCCTTGGTGCTGCACTCACACTCCTCCTCCTCTTCTTGATCATCAATGTCATCCCACAGGCCATCATTCTATGCTGCCTAACTCCACTTCCCCCTGTCACCACTTTACAGTCTCCAATCTCCTTCAAACTGGGTCTCCTGCATAGGATATAATCCACCTGTGTGTATCTTCCTCCACTCTTGTATGTCACCTTATGCTCCTCTGTCCTGTTAAAATACATATTCACCACAGCCACATCCATCCTTTTGGCAAAATCCACTAAAATCTCACCTTCTGCATTCATTTCTTAACACCATATATACCCATCACTTCCAAATCCCCTCTGTTCCTTTCACTAATATGCCCATTGAAATCTGCTCCAATCAACATTCTCTCACCCTTGGGTACAGCCATCACCACTTCATCCAACTCAGTCCAAACCATTGCACACCCAACTTGCAGAGCATATGCACAAACAACATTCATCATTACACCATCAATTTCCATCTTCATAAACATCACTCTATCCAGTACTCTTTTCACCTCCAAAAACAGTCTTGGCATACTGTTCAGGATAATCCCTACACCATTTTTCCTCCCATCCACACCATGATAGAACAACTTGGACCTGCCTACGATACACCTAGCCTTACCTCCTTCCATCTGATCTATTGCACACACAATATATCAGGCTTCATTCTGTCCATCATATCAGCTAGCTCTGTCCCCATACCAGTCATACTGCCAAAATTAAAAGTTCCTACCCTCACTACCACACTCTTCTAGCCTTTCACCTCTCTTCCTGCCATATGAGTGTCAGACATCCTCCAGGATATGTCTGTGACTGCAAAGGCTACTGTGCTATCAAATGACTTGTGTGTTACAGCAATATTAAGAAAGTGTTATTAATTTTGGCCTATTGCCCCCCCCCCCCATGTATGTCTGGCATCCTCTAGATGTCCTGCTCTAACAGGTTAACAGGAATGACTGAGCTGCAAGAATGTAAATACAGTGTGCCATACTGACATAGAACAGAAATGTATATCAGGTCTTACTTGTGCACATATATGTATGAGTAGGTGTACTTCGCTACCGCATAACAACAGGCATGGGATGCAAAACATCAGGAAAATAAGCTGTACATGTTGTACGTGTGTAATCTTAGTTTCTGTGCATCCAATACAATTAGATTTCTACAGCTAATGGTTGTTGCATTCCCCTACACAGACTTTGATACCAGAATAAGCATGATTATCAGGTTGAAATTGAAAAGGTGCCCAACTGTAGGTTATGACCTTGTGTCCATGCCTACTACAAATAGCTGTATGACCACATACATGGCTGTATGGACTTAGCAATACCTTACTTGTAAAACCTGTCTCCACCAAGGTAGAGTAATCCCCTTTGCTGGATAGCAACAATACACAAACCACATAATTGGTTGCTATATTGGCTGTACAGGGCAAAGTAGGAGCAGGTGCCAACTTGGCAGCAAGTCAACCTTTGTCTGAATGAGCATATACGGTCACAGGTGGATTACTGTAAGGCTAACAATGAGTACAAATTGAACACATCCACCAAGGGCAATCACAAGGCTGTCTTCACATATATCTGCAATCTCAGAGGCAACAACCCAATCCACACTGTAATGGTGGTCAGTCACACTATATACACACACCATAGGTATAGCCAACCTGCTGCAGACAAGTTTAGGGCAAACACCCCCCCCCCGGCTCACTATCAGTATAGGTGGATATGCACAGCACCTGCACCCCTCCCCTGTCATCAGGGAGCAGGTGCATACTGCCTAATCAAAGTCAACAAAAACAAGTCTCCATGGGACCTATTCCTGTCTGCATCCTACATGAACTCAGGCATATGCTTTCAGCTCCATTACACACTGTATGCAAGCAGAGCCTAAGCACCATTGATATCCCATCTGCAAGGAAGACAGCCACTGTCATTCCTCTACACAAATGTGAATGGTGAATGGTGGTTTATGCAATGTACTGGCCCTCATTGGGGGGAACATGACACATCAGGACCAGGAGTGCAATGTAGGTTCATACTGAGCTGATAGATGACACGGATATGATGTGGTTGTAAGTGGTGGCTAATGATAGGTAATACTTGATGGCTCTGTAAATAACTCTGAGCAATGTCTGAGGTCCTATGATCTGTTTCCCTGTTTATGTCTTCCAGGTGGTATGCAGCATCAGCCAGCACATACTGCAGATGAGAATGCAGCTATCACCAATGCCATAATCCAGCACCATGCGGTGTTGTTTGGCCATAGACAGCAAAATCTGTGGGAGTGGACTGCCCTGTGGGACTACCTTGTCCACAGAGTTAATACACTGGTCCACCATGGCTGCATATATGATCAGGTCAGGCATCAGGCAACTGACCTGATACTTCGTGCTCGTCAAAGGGCTGCTGTCATGGCTAGGGACTGTACTGCTACAGGTGGGGGTCCAGCCACACAGGGCGACTTATGGCAACAAAGGAGCTCCTTGCCAACCTTGGGGCAGCCCCCACATAACATCCAACACAAGAAACACAAGTCGTGGTGGTGGGTGGCACCCAGGCAACAGGTGAGGAGCGTCCAGGTAAGGCCACAGTGTACATCATTTTAATAATGTAGCAGCCATACTGGCTTCTGTAGAGTATCTAGATGCCTATGTCAGGTCAGACTGCATTTGTGGATAGGGTTTTGTAATGCACACAAGTGCACATCTATGGTAAAGGACAACAAATTGTGTAGTACCAGAGCTTGTACTGTACATGTGCAGAAAATTAGCACAGGCTAAAGCTAATACTGTGTTGAAGCAGCTTTCAATAGAATTACAGCATTGCTTCTTCTTGGGTACACACCTGCCATCAATTACAGAGACTCTGATTTTAACAGCAAATAGCAGTCAGCTGTTCTACCAGGATTATCCTAAACTTTATTCAGTTTCCTGCTACAGCAACAGCCATAGTTCACATACAGCTTATAAAACAGCAAAAGGATCTAATTTGTAAAAGGTATCATCCCAGAGAAGGGTACACACACATTTCCACAGCATTGCATATACCATGGAACACAGTGAAGACAGTCATTAAATGGTGATGAAAATATGGGGCAACAGTGGCATTGCAAAGAACTGGACATCTTGCCAAATGTGTGGAAAAGACAAGACCCAAACTGGTCAAGGAGGCTGCCAAGAGTCCTACAGCAACACTACAGGAGTTGCAGGAATCTGGGCCAAGTACCGGTTGTGTACTAAATGTGACTACAATCTCCCATATTTATAGGTCAGATTAAAGGTGGGAAGTGTTATCACATGATTTCTGGGGTCTCATGTTATATATCAGACAAACTCGGCATGTTACCAGGGGTGTCTACACTTATAATATACACTGTAAGCTTAGAAAGTTGTTAGTGTAACCATTTCTGTTGTAACATACATGTACTACAGGTTTTGAAGTGTGAAACTCAAAATATATCATTAATTAGTGACACCAGTCATCATATCATCCCAGTAATGTGTCAGACAAACACAGGATTTATGATGAATAGACCAGAAATATGAGCCACACATGTAGACATTCAACGACACTCTGTGCAGTTCAGAGGTATGTTCTGTAGGAGTTGCCATTGTGCTATATAGGTGAACAGCAGTTATGTGTACATGGGTGCAGTGTGTGCTACTTGAAGGCCCAGGCCCATCACCTACTAACACTAATTACATAGCACAGAGGTGTATATAAGTAGTAACATTAAGGGGAAAGGGCTGCACAGCATGATGTTGAGGGACTGTCCAGGGTGTGTATGTAGTGGTCTGACTGTGTTAAGAATGTCACCAGTTGGCTGCTGTGAAGTCTGTGTAATGCCTGTCTGCCACCTCACCTGTATGTGTGTTCATATGCATGTATGTAGCAGCAAATGTAGTGCAGGTATTAATTTACATATGTTGTTTTCCTCCCACAGGTGGTCATGGTGGTCATGGTCTCTCCCACTCAGAATCTGACATCAGTGTCTCTGCATACTCTGACAATGATGATGGTCATAATCAGACACAGGTGAGGTTGTCATGGGCTGAATCTGTGCCATCGGTTGGCATCCCACAATCATCCACAATGTTCCCGAACACAGTCACAATGCCCACACATGCCCCATCCCCAGCAGCCACAAATGATGGACAGTTGGCAGGTGGTGGCATGGAACAGGCTAGTGTAGTGACTATGGCAGGTGTGAGTGTAGACAATGGCCATAGCCAGAGTGCAGGCAAGGTCCCACACAGGCAGATGGACGGGGTGCTCGCAGAAGAACTGCTGCTTGTCAAGCTGCTGTCGCAAGTGCCACAGCAGGTGTCACCAGATGCATGTTTCAGGCTGTCATGAATGCACAGGCACATAGTGAATGATACACCAGACAAATACTCAGGGTGTTGGATGAAAATCTTCCTGATTTACGTAGCAACATACATGACCCTTTTGAGGTCACATGCCAAAATACTGAGGTCATGAATAGATGGTGGGATGAAACCCTGGCAATCCTTGACCATGGCATGTCTGTGCTAAAGCGTGTGGTGAGAAATTGGCATCAGCCACGTGGATGTAGGTCAGCAACAACAACAGCTAGGAGTCTACAGGGCCATCTACCTTCACACTCCTGTAGTGGCAGTGACACCAGCACTACTGAAGGGGGGTTTCTGTCCACCTCACAATGAAGCAGGCCATGGGCATGTGGTCCTGGCCTGTCCTGTCAGGGATATGGATCCAGCAGCCAGTTGTCACCATCAGGAAGCAGTACTGCATCTGGCCTTGGGCCTGGTGGTGCCAGTGAGACCCCTGTCAGGACCAGTTCACATGTCCATGGCCGAAGACAGTGAACTGGACACCCGGCCATGTACGGACCACAGCTGCCCAACATACCCCTGTGTAGGGCAGCCACATGGCATGACTTTGTGCAGATACACACACACACACACACACACACACACACACACACACACACACACACACACACACACACATCTGTATCACAGGCAGGTCACCTCCAGACATACACAGCATCTCCAAACACACACACATGATGTCAAATGTATGGCTCAGCCTAGGACTCTGGCAAACTCACACCACACCCTGTGCATATGATGATACCTGTGCCATCAATGCAAGGACATGCTAATATGGGTCTGATGCACAGGGTGAATATAGTACAGTGTAGCTATGTAATATTGTGTAAGGTGCTGTCTGCTTGTATTTGTTATGGGTATACATAAAGGTGTATGTACCTTATTAGCCATAATGCATTATTGCTGTTACTACCACTGACTGAATGTAGTCTGACATGCTGTATTCTGTTTTTGTTCCAGGTGTCCGTGTGTGTGCAGGCTGTTGTCCTGCAGACATTACCAACATGGAGTATGGCAGAGTGGAAATACACTGACTGTTTCATAGCAAAGGTACAGCTTTATATATATGTTTACCAGGTGTGTATGCATGAAATAGTGTGTGATGGACACTGTTGTCAATGTGACCTTGCATACATACCCCTTGTTACAAGAAAAAGGAACTTCCTCCTGGAAAGCGAACAACCACGTACCACCAATAAGTGCACCAGCCTCTCTTCTTAAAAGACAGAATTTATTCCAAACACATTGCCATACAATTGGAAAATCACTCCAAAGTGAAAATAGTGTAACGTTAACCGCTTTCACCCACTACGATGTGGGCTTCCTCAGAACACTGAAAACTGAGCACACACTTCATTTATTTAAAGTTTGGTGCCATGTTTCACTCGTTCAAACTTTTAAAGACATATATAAAAAGCCTTATGTATTGCAACCTTGTTGCTAAACCCACAATATTTACATATTGGGCTATTGCAATGTAAAAAACCTGAAACCAATATGTATCAAGATCATACTAAAAATCTATGTACATATACACATTGTGTACCTGACAAAAAATACATACATATATATGCTGGTAAAAAACTAAAAAAAGTTGATATTATTGCATTAAAATGCATATGTACATGTTATCTGTAACCATATAAAATGACTGTTAACTAATAAAAGATGCATGTCATCTTAGAAAAAGAATATATATCAACTCATAGAAAGATAATACATAATTGAAGAAATAAAGAAAGAATATTGATAGTGACAGGACCTGATAAAACTGCCCGATCTGAACCTGTGCTCTCCCCCTATGTAAATCCGGAGAATGTGCTGACTGTACAAGCAAAATTTAAACATTACATAAATGGAAACCCAGTCCTGAAAAATAGAATTAATGAATCTCTAAGATTGTTTTACAAGAAATATAATCATTACGTCCAGGTGGGTTCATAGCATCTAAAAATAATTGCCACCATGTCTCTCTAAACCCCAATATGGTTTTGAGGTCACACCCTCTAGGATCTGTATGAATAATTTCTAGTATGGCAAATTTAAATTCATGTGTGTTACCCATCTTTTCAATGTGTCTGTACAATGCATTCTTAGTGTCTCTTTTTTTTTTTATACAATAAATATGATCATATATGCATTGTCTAAAAGTTCTTTCGTTTTTTCCTCTGTAAAACCCAGAACATACAATACATTTTGCTATATATATGATAATTTTTGTCTTACAATTCCCATACTTAAATTTGATCCTAGTGTGTCCCCTATTGTCTAACTTAATGCTTGCTGCTTCAAGTATAAATCCACATTGGTTACACATCCCACATTTGGTGGTGTTTCCCTTTATTTCTTATGGTGGGTATTATTTGCTTGTTTCTTCCCAGATACCATTTTATATTATATCCCATTTTGAGTACTATTCTGAGTCTAGCCCCTATAGTATCCATCCGATTGGTGTCTCTCAATAATAAAACCCAATATTTTATTAATATGTTCTTAACCTGTTCAACCTCCATGTTGAATGTTAATATACATGATTTCTCATATTGAGTTATATCAATCCAGTTTCCTATACTAGCATTGCTTGAATCACTTAATCTAACTCTATGTATATCTCCTGAACTCAGTAGGGGTTTGTATTTGTTACCCCATTGAGTAATAATGTTTGATCCTATTTCCTCCATCACCTTAATGGGTTATCCCCTCTCTACAAAAAGTTGAGTAATAAATTTTATTTCATCTACCATCTCCTTATGATGTGAGGTCATTCTTGCAGCTCTTATGCATTGACCCTTAAATATGTTATGATTCATCCTCTCCGGATGAAAGCTACCATATTCTAAATAATCACTGGAGAAGGTATTTTTCCTCTAGATACGTGATTTTACTTCCCCTTCATGTTTATATATTATAGTATCTAAATAGGGCAAACCTATACTACTATAAGCATGGGTGAATTTCAAATATGTACTACTTTCATTAATAAAATCTAGGAATTTGTGTAAATTATCTGTGCTGTCATCCCATATAATATATATGTCATCAAGAAATCTAGAATAATGTTTGATATTCTTAAAGTATTTGCTAGTGAACAAAATAGTATCCTCCCAATCCAACATTACTAGATTTGCATATATGGGTGCACAAGCGGCACCCATTGCCATGCCTCATGTTTGACGGACATATTCTCCTTCATAATAAATGAAGTTTTTGTCCAAAACTATAGACATACATTCCATTATTAAACAGATGTCATCCCACTCAAGATTAGTATGTCTTCTAATACTGTTACATAAAGCATCTAAGTCTTCCTGCTTAGGAATACAAGAGAATAGATCTATAATGTCCACTGCAACAATAATGCTATTTCCATTCATAGAAATCACTGGGAAGTTGCTGAGAAACTCCCAGGAATCCTTGACCATGTGACTTATATTGTCATATATAGGTTTAAGCCAAATATCTGTAATTCTTCCAATCGGGAAAGTTTTTGATTTACTACTCGAAACTATTGGTCTAAGGGGTGGATCCAACACACTTTTGTGTACTTTGGGTATCCCTACCAGGGTTGCTAATCTAGGAAATTTGACCTTCAGGCTGTCTAATATATTGTTGGTTATTCTGCCATCGATAAGATATTTCTCCAGATAGGAATCTATTCTCTGATATGCAATGTTTACTTCATTGATCGAAATAGATTCATAATTACCTGATAAGTACAATATATCATACATTTTTTTAATATATGAATTATCAAAAATAACCACCCCTCCCCCTTTGTCTGGCTTCATAACTCTGATGTTGTTATCCATCTGTAGGGTTTTTAAAGTTTGTAATTCTTCCTGGGTTAAATTATCATTTGATTGATTATTTTTAACCCTATAATATAACAGATATATCTCATACATCACCAATATCTCATAATTATCAATCTGGGGGTGGTTTGGAGGAACAAAAGTACTTTTTTCTTTATTTGTGACTCTACTGTATTCTTGTTCCATGTTTTATGACTGTCCCTAAATAAGACAGACAAGTTTAACTTCCTCACATATTTCTTTATTTCACATAGACAGTCCACCAAATCAAATGTGGGGGTGGGTATGAATTTCCTTCCTTTGGCTAATACATCAAAATGTGCCAACTGAATTTGTATACTAGAGTAATTGAAAATTTTAAAGTTGTTATAACTCCATGTATTCCCATCCACAGTGATGTTCTTACTGCCTAGATTATTTTCTGATGTTTCACTTAATACCTTTTCTTGCCTTGTCCCCAATACTTCTGCTTCCTTTTCTTGTAATATTGTGACTGATTCCTGCTTACTGGATTCCTGTTCGCTTCAATTTCTGTTTGTCTGTCCTCTACCCAATAAAAATGTGAATCCTGTTCATACTCTCTGCCATGTATATGATTCCCAGAATACTTGTCAGCATACCCTTTATTAGTCCTTTCTATATTACTTTCAGATGTCCATTTATATGCTTGCCCTTTATTATATTGTTCCATGTCTCTAAGTATCTTTCTTTGTTTCCTTTCACTGTTTAACATCTTTTTTCTGCTAATACATATTATTTTTATACAGCCTTTCCCATTCAGAAAACAATAAATCATCAACAATTTTAGACATTTACTGAGCTTCTCATCATTGAATTTGATTATTAACTTCATATAACTAAATCCACATTCATTGAATACTTGATTGAACTCATTCATAATACAATCATTAATTTCAATTCCCATAGGCGCCTTAAAAAATCTCAAGCCCATGGGAACTATTTTTAAATCTAAACACTTTTGTAAATATGCATTATCCACTTTGAGTCCATTAATAATAGTTATTTTTTTACCCAAAGTGTATATCATATCTTTCAAGGTTCCCGTATTTTCTGATTTAACAATTCTGGAACCCTGCCCTCTATCATTCACTTTATCAAGGTTGCAATGATAAGATAAGAATTTATTTAAATGATTGTCCTTGTCATTTCTCCCTTTCCCATCTGGTTGGTTTTGGGATTGATGGTGCAAAATGACAGGATCTTTGTTTAAAATATTACTTTGAACCCACCTGGACTTAATGATTATATTTCTTGTAAAACAATCTTAGAGAATCATTAATTTTATTTTTCAGGTCTGGGTTTCCATTTATGTAATGTTTAAATTTTGCTTGTACAGTCAGCACATTCTCCAGATTTACATAGGGGGAGAGCACAGGTTCAGATCGGGCGGTTTTATCAGGTCCTGTTACTATCAATATTCTTTCTTTATTTGTTCAATTATGTATTATCTTTCTATGAGTTGATATATATTCTTTTTCTAACATGACATGCATCTTTTATTAGTTCACAGTTATTTTATATGGTTACAGATAACATGTACATATGCATTTTAATGCAATAATATCAACTTTTTTTAGTTTTTTACCAGTATATATATGTATATATTTTTTGTCAGGTACACAATGTATATATATATATATATATATATATATATATATATATATATATATATATATATACACATATATACATAGATTTTCAGTATGATCTTGATAATATTGGTTAGAGATTTTTTACATTGCAATAGCCCATTTGTATGTAAATATTGTGGGTTTAGCAACAAGGTTGCAATACATGAGGCTTTTG